>NC_091124.1:141093654-141393654 GCF_040183065.1 Periplaneta americana | reverse complement strand
TATACGAAATAACAGACGATATTATTTTCCGTAAAATATTTAAGAACATTTTCTCAGACTTTTGTGCAGAATTCTACCTTCTGCATGATGACGATGATATAAATATACTGCTAACATTTTGAGAACAACTTTTAAACTCTCAAAGATGTAAGAACTGAAGAAATAAATATTGTACAGGTCTAGTTAGAAGAAAAGAAGATACTGTACTCAAGAGAGTAGGAAAAAATGAAGAAGAAAAGGAGGAAGTAAAGGAAAGAGATTAAGAAAGTAAATATGAAAAAAGCAAAAATATACTAAGGTCCGGTTTCATCAATAGAGGTTAAAACTTTACATCGTGTTATACAATTTTAACAATAGATTTGACTAAAATTCTGTTTCATCAAAAGAAGTTGGTTTTAACACGAGGTTAAGCTTGGGGTTAAGTTAACACCTACTTCCAGTTGGGTTAAATGTTTAACTCGGGGCTAAAAGCAAAATGGCTGCTGTAAATCATATTTTTGACGCAGAATTGCTCTATTTAGATAATAATAATAATAATAATAATAATAATAATTATTATAATAATAATATTATTATTATTAACATATTATGTTAAATGGTGTTCCTAACATAGACCTCTGAGAAATAACTCTCGAAATCAACTTGAGGAACAATTTGTAAGGAGATATACATAGAATGTCGAAAGCCGTGGTCAGTGAGATTATCAACGAAATTCACAATAGGTTAGAATACACAACAGAGAGAAAAAGGCCTATCTTTTCTATGCTGCAGGCACTATTAACATTAATATATTATGTTACAGAGTCTTTTAATATAATGATGGAGTTTCAAATGCTACTATTAGTAGAATTGTCTCTAAGATGTCTGCAGCTATAGCATCAATGAAACAAAGGTACGTAAAGTTTCCTTCTGTTGAATAACGTCCACGTGTTATTCATGACTTCTACCAAATGTACCATTTTCCTAGCGTTTTAGTTCTGACGGTAATTTTCCGCAATCCTTTACTACGCCTCATCTTTTTCCTTTATTTATAATTCGTTTTCTTACACTCTACGATGTCTTTATATTTAGTTCCTAATTCAATTAGCAAAGATTTTTCTATTATCGAAACATTTGAGCTTCTGTTTCTCCTCCTAATTTCTCAAGTTTTCTTGCTCACTGTTATGGATGTAGTTGTAAAAGAAAACAAAAGAAACGCGTTCATAAAAACAAATTCTAGATCACGGCCTTCTAGATTAGTACTTTTTCTCTTTCCGTCGAGGGTTAAAGTGATGTTAGGTAACTCTCTGCCGAAAAGGCTTAGTGAAACGCATTAGTTGTAATAACGAGTTAAAATTTTAATCTGAAGTTAATTAACTCAGGATTAATATTTAACTCCTGTTGATGAAACTGGGCTTAAGTGGGCAGTGTATTTGAGTCAGATACAGTACTAAAATAATAAAGTTAAAAACAAAAACCTGTTAAAATATTCTGATTATATTACAAATCTGTTACTCTTGACCGAGTTCGAACATGAAAACTTCGGATTTAGTGGTAAATACGTTAAGGAGAGATCACCGAGGAGGGTTTCCGGAGATCAGACATAATATTGTCACATTTGAGAGTTTTCTCGGCTCTTTACCAGTTGTTTGTTTGTGACATTGACATTGTGGTAAGAATTACCTACGGAAATAAATTATTTAAGTGGGTTATTTTATGACGCTTATCAACATCTTAGGTTATTTAGCGTCTGAATGAGATGAAGGTGATAATGCCGGTGAAATGAGTCCGGGGTCCAGCACCGATGTTTACTTACTCAGCATTTGCTCATATTGGGTTGAGGGAAAATCCCGGAAAAAACCTCAATCAGGTAACTTGCACTGACCGGGAATCGAAGCCGGGCCACTTGGTTTCGTGGCCAGACGCGCTAACCGTTACTCCACAGGTGTGGACCGGAAAGAAAATAATATTTGAAAAGTGTTATTTCAATTACACAGCGTGTAAAACCTTCCCGTCCGGGTATGTGGCTCTTGTTTCTGTCATATTTTATCAGCTCTTTAAGAGCCACCCCGCATTGTAATCGCTGAGGACTTTGCCATGTTTTCTTTCCACTAACTCAGGTATCCAATTTCCTTGAAACGCTTTCGGAGGTCTTTGAGGAATTTTCCCTGTATCACTATTTCGCAGACCCCGTGTAGTCCTCCAGTTGGTGTGCGTCGCGAGCCGGTCTCTCTGAGGCTGTCAGTTATTTAGAAGTAGGCGCCTATTCTACGTGGAGTCTGTTTTGTTTCCAAATCTCTCGGTCCTTGAAAACCACCCTTAAACATTTTCTCCCCTTTTTTTTTTTTTTTTTTTTTTTTTTGTAGCATTTTAATAGACCGAGAAAACTTGTTTGCTTCTCCGCATCCCTTTCCACTGAATACAGTCCGTTCTGCTTAAAATCTCTCATTCTTTCCTTCGTTTTGCGTGTAAGTAACGCCACGTCCGGAATAACCTGACCCTTTGAACAACCGACGATTCCATATTTTATAATCATACATGAATATTTCATATCTTCGCCTTGACAGACTGTGATTATCTACGCTGAGCGACGTGAAACTAGTAACAAAGCTTATTAATACCTGTGAGGGTGTGATTTAGGAGGGTAGAGGATTCTTTTGAATTGTTATAAACTATAAGAGGTATTCAAAGTTTATGAAATAATGGAACAATGGTGAAACGAAAGTGCAAAGGGAGATTGAATTATTTGTAGCATAAGTAACAAGATCCCGGTCCCATTAGTCAGAATCAGACAGCTAACAGACGTGCTTTGTGTCAAATTCTCGTGCTTTGCGTCATAATTATCGTTTTTTTTGCGAGCTAATTATCATGCTATGCGTCGTAATTCTCGTGTTATACGTCCTAATTCTCGTCTTTGCGTCCTAATTATCGTGCTTTGCGTCCTAATTCTCATGGTCACACTTTGCGTACTCATTCTCGTACTTTTGCGTAGATCTATTCATTTTCGTTCTTTGGGTACTTTTTCTCGTGCTTTGAGCCCTAATTGTCGTGCTTTAAATCTTAATTGTCGTGCTCTGCATCCTAATTATCGTACTTTTCATCCTAATTGTCGTGCTTTGCATCCTAATTCTCATGATTTGCGTTCTAATTGTCGTGCTCACGCTCTACGTACTTTTCCTCATAGACAAATAACCTCTTCCTCGTGCTTTGCGTCCTAATTCTCGTGCTTTGCGTCCTCATAAATTGTCACGCTTTGCGTCCTAATAAATTTTCGTGCTCTGCGTCCTAATTGTCGTGCGTTGTGTTTTAATTATCGTGCCTGCTCTTTGTTCACTCTTTCTCGTGCTTTGCGCCCTAATTCTCATGCTTTGCGTCCTAATTGTCGCGCTTTGCGTTCTAATTCTAGTGCTTTGCCCCTAATTCTCATGCTTTACGTCCTAATTGTCTAGCTTTGCGTTCTAATTCTCGTGCTTTGCGTCCTAATAAATTGTCGTGCTTTGCGTTTTAATAGTGCTCGCGCTTTGTGTACTCTTTCTCGTGCTTTGCGTCCTAATTCTCATGCTTTGCGTCACAATTGTCGCGTTTTGCGTCCTAATTCTCGCACTTGGCGTGCATTCTTTCGTTCTTGACGTCCAAATTTTCATTATTTTCGTACAGTATAACTACATGTAATTCCTCGTCTATTTCCCGTAAGTTCCACTTCCTCTCGTGCTTTTCAACCAATGTTTCGTCCTCTGCGAAACTACTTTTTCTTTCCCTTCTCATCTTACTTCTCATACCTTTGTTATGCTTCTTCTTGTAGCCTACTTGTTATACTTCTTGTCTCCCGTCATCTTATTTCTCATCTACTAGTTATATTACTCATCTTTATCATCCTACTCTTCGTCCTTTTCCGTTCATCATCATCATCATCATCATCATCATCATCATCGTCATCGTCATCATCATCATCATCATCATCAAATCAAGCAAGTGTTTAGAAGGCAATAACGGATGGTTTGAAGAATAAAGTGAGTTATATCTCCTCTTTAAGCTACAGTTCTTCACTGGAGGTCTCTACATGACCTCAAAGAGTTGTACGATACCCTTTATGGGGCAGGTCGACTGGCACGACATCAAACAGATAAGTGTGTTAAATGTTTCTGTGTCTCTCATTCCTCTTCGTAATGTAATTGAAATTTTATTCTGGAGTAAGTTTCCATAGTTCAACTTGCAAGCGTTCAATTGATTCACGATATTTCTGAGAGATCTTCATGGCTTCTACGCATGCAAGTGCAAAAGCAGATCTTCATTGCGACATGTCTCGGTGCGATAGAAGAAGTAGGTATTGTACTCCGAAAATAAAGATGCGCTATTTCATTAAGAAAGGTCGTTAAGAACTCGCTGGAAATGTTTATCTGGTAATCTCTCAACCTATAACAATTTTTCGCCAATTTCGAGAGAATTTTTCTCTTCAAAGGGTTTTACAGAATTCTGTCCAGTTTCTAACACATTAGGTTTGCGACGTTAAATGTAGCATAATATATTAGAAAATACTTTTCTTACAAGGCGGTTAGTAACTAGTGAGTTCCAATGTACATAAAAAGTAAATAGAGAAAATTTGTCTGCTTCAGATAGAATATTAATAAGAATTTTGTTCATTATCGTTCTCATAGTATTAGAAAGAATTTTTCGGTGTCAGCTTCCAGTTAAGTGGATAGTTTCTTATTTAGTGTCATGGACACAACATATTTGCATATTGTGCCTACATTAATTCCTTTTTTCCTGCGTTGTTCATCAAAGGCCTCTAAAAAGATTTTGTTGTACACACATAATATAGTCTCAAAGGGACGTTATCCTACATATATACCCATGGTGTACGGACTTAAGTGGACAGTAACAGGTGTAGACAGTAGACCTTCAAACAACACAGAAAGCCATAAGAATTGTTCTTTATTAAATTATTTCTGAGTTACAGGCTTACACATGCCATCTCTTTATAGTAGATAAACCTCTATTTGTGTACAATTGTGGAGTCGCGGATATGATTCAGTGCTAACGCGTTGATCTTCCATCCAAGCGGTTCGATTTCCAACCTGTTCGTAGTGGAATTTGTGGTAGATGAAGCAGAAGTTTCAAATGGTTTTTTCGAGGTACTCTTGTTTCCCCTTTTCGTTTCATCAACACACTTTACCTTCCCGCTCATTTCATCCAGCATCTGCTCTAGTTAAAATTAGGCTGGAGTGAAGTTTCTTACATTTGGAACAAGTTACCAAATTATTGTAGAATGCCTGAAGTGTTCGAACGCATGGGAAAATGATGCGATGTAATAGAAGCAAGGTGGACATTTAGAGCACTTCTTATAGGATAGTCTATCATTGTTGACATACAGGAGGAACTGCAGTTACACAATAGGGATGTATCAAGTGTGGTTAATAACAATTCCAGTAGAACCTTGGAAGGTCTGCAACTAAATAACTATCGAACATAGGGAGTATGACGGGCCAATTCAAGAGGGAAACAACTCAAAATTTTAGTGGCCTGGTGGATAAAGCGTCAGCACATAGAGCTGAAAACCCGGTTCGAGTCCCGGCGTCGGAGAGTATTTTTCTCCGTTCTACCCATTCTTCACCATATGGTAAAGCAGAATTCCTGCACACTTCGGTACATCACAGTAATAAAAATGTAAAGTTTTGAAAACCTCCATTTTAAAGCTTCATGTTGCTGTGGAAAATTCAAAGATAATTAAATTTACTCCAAATTGCTAATGATGTTTTCTATATAAGTTTGAAATTCGTGTGTGTTAATGGGATTTTTCACAGCAACATGAAACCTTAAAATTCAGTTTTATGAAAACTTCAAATTTTGAGTTGTTTCCCCTTTAGAAATTGCCAGTCGATATGTACATATGGGCGTTTCGTTTTGTTGTGTGTTACTTCCCACGTAAATTCATATATTCTGTATGTCGTATGTGCATAAACAACAGAGGTAGACTTTCTCCATCAGGAAGAGGATTGTTTTTCCCCAGGATCTCGGGGTTCCTTCTTTTTTTTAAGGAAGCTGTGTTTAGAAATGTATGTCCCCTTAAGAAAAGTCATCACTAATGAAAAGAATTTGTAAAGTGTCAACTAAATAAGGATATGCTTACTGAAGCAATGAAGGGCTGGACATGTTAAGAAAGAGGAAATACTTGAGTGAAATTTGGACCAAATTTAATTGAAAATTCAATTTTTTGCTTTAAGTCTTAAAAAAATACTCTACATTTCAGAAAATTTCTAAAGAAGAAAATAAGAATTTTAAGAAATCAGCATATGGAGCAGGACAGTTTTGAACAAATATGATACATGATTTTTTAGTCCTGTTTAAATTTAAATTATGTTTTATTTAACGACGCTCGTAACTGCCGAGGTTATATCAGCGTCGCCGGTGTGCCGGAATTTTGTTTCGCCGGAGCTGTTTTACATCTCAGCAACTTTACTAACACGAGCCTGTCGCATTTAAGCACACTTAAATGCATCGACCTGGGCCGAGATCAAACCCGCAACCTTGGGCATAGTAACTTAAAGTATGAGGAACAAGAATAGGTATTGTGTTTTGATGATAAGATTAATGAAGTGCATATTTCAGATGTGTAATTGTGTATTATGATTATTTTTATTAGATTGTGAAACATTAGATAAGAAAAAAATTCTACATGCTAAACTAATCAAATTTGAAAACTGTGTCCGTGGTGAATGTCTTCACAAAAAATCAACATATTACAAATATTATAACATGGGGATATTTTTTGTGACGTAATTAGAAAAATTATAAATTATTTCATAACTGAGAAAGTATTTAGTCTAGGGATGTCATATTTTGTCGCTTTTTTATTGCAATTTGTAAGAATGTGTTGTAAAATTTTCGAAACAATTGTTGAATAGTTTCATATTTCCAAATTTTACCCATTGTTTACCATAGAAACAACTGTGGCACAAGGTTTTCAAGCCACAAACCTCACAGAATTTAAAGAGATTGGAATTCATGTCCGTATTATAAGAAATATTCGGAGAACTTCACTGCGAATAGACTGATTTCACTTTTAAATTTATTGCTAATGAATATACGATACAATTTTAAGAACAGCATAATGTGATTAATAGATTTTTTTTTTAATCTGCGGTGTAATTTTTAACTATGTAACATCTTGTGTTAACATTTTTTGTCGAATTCTGGTAGAAAAGTGTATTTCAGCCAATCAGAGCTGACACTTTCCTCTACGATCAGAATAAACTCTTACAGTTACTTGGTATAATATGGAGTAAATTGAAAGAAACAGCTCGTTTCGAGGATACAGACCGTAACGAGATAAACGTTCTATGTCTTTGGTGAGATAAGCCTCTTAAAGAACTGTGTGATTCGATTTGACCCAACAGTATGCAAGTGTGTGCGTCCCTCTGTTCTTTTTTCTCCAAGAAAGGCATTAGTCTTGCGTCTCTTTAAAACTCCTTAGGGACATGCTATTTTATTCAATTCTACTTTTTTTTCTTTGTGCCCTTTACTCGGGACATATCCCTGAATCAAAATTAGGCATTCACGAGTAGGCCTGACACGATCCTTGAATCAGTTCTGGAGATATGTTCTCGGTAACGGACCTCAGATTGACTCCTCCTTTTCTATTAACTTCCCTGATGTAGCCTACAAATACAGTAGTTCGAAACATTGATCGTTCTTGCTTACATGAGAAGTTGGAGAAAAAAAAACATATAGCACTTCGGTTTCCCTACCATTCTTATTCAGTCATAATTAAAGTCTACATATTGTCTCTCCATCACCGGATTGCCTTTAGAGTTTAGTAATAGTGTTAAATAAGCATGGATCAATGTCAAGGGTCAATGAATGCATATGGACAGATGAATAAACGGGTAAAAGGACAAATGGATAACTTAATAGAGGGATATAGGAATATGCATATTAATGTACATAAGTATGAATGAATAGGTAAGTGGATAACAAATGAATAAATACGACAATGAATATATTAATGGAATAAATTATTAATGATTAAGTGAATGAATGGATGCGTAGGTGAAATAGGTGAATGAGTGGATGGAATAGGTGAATAGCAGTACATATAGGTGAGTAAGTAGCTAACTGAATTAGTGAATGGGTAGGTGGATGAGTGAAGTTAGATGAATAGGAGAGTGAATGACTAGGAATGGGTAAGTGAATAGTTAGGAATAGGTGAGTGAATGGTTAGATGAATGGATGAGTGGTTTTCTATGTTGTGCGGATGTAAATATGTTGTCAGTGTGTTGGTTCCCATTTCGTACCGATGCAAATTTATTTCATAGTTTGTTATAAATATGTTAAATAGTATGTTGCTTCATATGCCATACCCATGAAAATACGCATATTTTATAGTGTGTTGGTGTATAAGTCAATGAATGGTTAGGTGAATAGGTGAATGAACGGCTAGGCGAATGGATGGGTGAACGGTTAGGTGAGTGAATGGATGGGTGAACGGTTAGATGAGTAAATAGGTTGGTGAACGGTTATGTGAGTGGATGGATGAGTGAACGGTTAGATGAGGGAATGGATGAGTGAATGGTTAAGTGAGGGAATGGGTGGGTGATCGGTTAGGTGATTGAATGGGCGAGTGAACGGTTAAGTGAATTAATTGAGGGATGGGTGAGTGGATGAATGATAGATGAATTGGTGAGTAGGTGAGTGAATGGATGGATGGGTGGGTGGATGGTTAGATCGACGAGTCGGTTAATGGATTGATGGATGGATGAGTAAGTAGATGGTGAATGAATGAATGGATGAGTGAATATGAGAGTGGATGATTTAATAGTTAGGCGATTAAATGAATAGGTAGTAAAGTAAATAAAATATACATATAGACCCTACTTCATTTATGAATCTCAGGTTCGTTCTGTGGCTGAAATATTCGTGGAAAAGTTCCAAACTGTGTGTCTATGCAATTCTTATTTGCTTTCCGTTAAATAACTCCATTTTAGTCGAACTGTTTGTGTTGGTTTAGCATGTGCTTTTATTTATTTATTTATTTATTTATTTATTTATTTAACCTGATAGAGATAAGGCCATCAGGCCTTCTCTTTCCCTCTACCAGGGGATTACAACTACAATGTTAAGAATACAATTACAATTATTACAATATGTTCGTGCTGATTTCTTTCACTTTGCTAATAAATGACTAAGGAAAACCACTCCTTTTGGATTTACACAATTCTCACAACTATAAGGGCACAATGGGCCAACGTATCCGATCTCCGTAGGCAGATACTGACGGTAATGTTGATGACTATGATGATGAATCAACTAATTAAAATGTAGAACATGAGCCTTCCCCGGTGTTGGATATGGAATAATTCTTCTAGGGTTCTCAGCCAGGTAAGTTGAATAGTTGCTTCCAAGCTTTCGATGACTAGCTCTGCCATCTTCTTCAGGGATTGAAGTCTAGCCGGTATTTAAGCGATCAGTAGAGCTTCCTGCTACATACAACTGTCCAACTCACTCGACTGAGAATCCTAGAAGAATTTATTCCAACTAATTAAAAGTGTTTCACTTATCATTTTGTTGCTGGTATCGGACGCGACTATACACGAGAAGTAAATATATAGAGTTGCAACATCTGCCGGTACGACATTCCGCCTGGTTGTGCTGCACATATTTATTCTGACGAATAACATGACCTAAAATATAATTTTATTAAGACCTCCCTATGTAAAATTTAATTAAAGATATTCGGTGAGACCATAGTTGAAACATTTGCACAGGAAAGCGGGAGCTGTGCAAGGATAATAGATGTGTTATCTCGCTAGCGACTCATGCATCTGCATGCTAATGAATAGAGTTGACAGGGTTTTTTAACCGCTGCTCACGCAATGTTTTTCTACTTTCTCTGCATATATAGAAAGTAATATTTAAAAACCGCCGTTGATGTCTTCTGAATACAGGAAATTGGTTTAATTCCACCCGTTAGAGCAGAGGTTGTTTCATTCTTAGTTATCACCAGACTTCGGCCTAGGGTCACCGATTCGCGAGACTGAAATTTGGAACGCACGGAGTATACATGACGTCATGACCCATGGGGTGGGATGGCACTGTGACAGTACAGTTGGTTTCGTAAGAAATGACATTACCTCTTCTCTAATTCTACTTGGCGTGGATCCTTGCAATCACCACACTTGCTTGAGATCCTGTGAGTAAACAAGTATATTTTATTTCTTTTCGTTTATTTATTTGATTATTTAACATGCATATTTGTGTTAGTGTTAATTTAGCTGTTTTATAATTCACATGTCGAAAATTAAGAGCACCAAGCGTTCCCTTCAGAACGAACTTATAGAGAAGTTCGGAAAGGAATATTTTCTTATTAAAGGAAAAACGCACTGAATTTTACAAATTGTTAAAGAAGTAAAGGACAGATAGAACTCGATTCTTTCAAACGCAGTGTAATAGCAGAAGGTACATGGAAAATATTTAATTATACAGTCAAAACTGACCTTCAACATCAAAATCAGACATATGAAACAGAATTTAATCGAGATTTGTGTATAACGTTGGTACATGCCAACATCCCTTTAGCGTTTTTTTTAAGTTATTTTGAGTGAAAGTAGGAGATACTTTTCTTCTGATACGCTGCAAATATACTCGTACCTTGTAATTCGGGGCATTGAATTGTGAAGAAATGTATTTTATATAAGTACTGTATTTTTTCTTTTTTGCTCACACACAAATGATTATTTCATATTGTTAAAACTTTTACAGTATAATGTAAATTGAAATATTAATGTAGGCAATTATTTGTTGTACTAGAAATACACTATATACGAGTATATTATATTTGTAAACGTGAACATTTATTTTGTGATTAAATGTGTACCTGTTGAGGCAAGGACTAACTGCACTCTCATTCCCCTCGACTGTACCTTTCAACTAATATGTGGAACGGAACCAGGACAGAATGTTATTTTCATCTCATAGTTGGATTTCCTAGCATGGAACTCAATTCATATTCTGGCGAGTTCGAGTGTAATTTGTGGAGACAAACCATGGTATTGGATGAAGCTATTTCGACTACTCCATTTTGCCCACCATGATTTCATAATTGAATGGTCAATTATTTACCATATTTACTCTTAGTTTAGATATTTAAGCCGGAAACATAACAATGGATAATAGTTATTTATGGTACTTGTGAGGTAAGTATATCTTTCCACTCACGCAATAAATATCACACACAAGTACTATACGTAATTTTATTCACGACCATAACAAAACATTCTGTTTTATAAAAGAAAATGCAGTATGTTGAAAATTAGTCCTCATATAATCAGATATCATGGCATGGATTTTAGAATTGATACGCGTTCTAAGTAGGTTATCATGTAGGAGGCCATGAATAGTGAAGAATGGTATCTAAGGCGTTGGATAAATAACAAATTATAATTATATAATTTTAATATATATATTTTTTTCATTTTAAACATGTATTTTTATCTTTTTCAAGTTTCAAGGATTATTTAGAAGCGTTCACGGGACTAATGTGATTAAAATAATTTCACATTTTCCTTTTGTAAACGTAAGAGGAATATTAAAACGTAATGTAATCATCGTGTCTGTTTAGATCAGTTGTTATTAAATCCAATAAATCCAACTTCGCCGGTTCGAGTCTCCTCTCTTAAAAAAATATAAATAAATAAATAAATAAATAAATAAATAAATAAATAAATAAATAAATAAATAAATAAATAAATAAATAAAATAAAATAGTCTATATATTATGTATGGATGCAATGCACTAATTACGACGTAGTGATGGTGGTGGTAGTAGTAATAGTAGTAGTAGTAGTAGTAGTAGTAGTAATAGTAATAGTAGTAGTAGTAGTAGTAGTAGTAGTATTGTATTGTATTGTATTGCATTTATAAACATTCCATGATATTCATACATGCTTACAGCTAGAATATGGAACAAGTCAAAAAACTTAATACTATTATAAAATCTTAATTTATAGTCACAGTCTAGATGAAATATATACAGTAGAGATTTACAATATAGTCTACTAGTACAACACAAAGTTTTAGTATCAATTTCATGAAATGTTATTGAATGTCATGAATTCACCTGCAGAATAGAAGGCGTGAGAAATTAGGTACTTCTTTAATTTGACCCTAAATAATTTTATGTTTTGAGTTTCATTTTTTATATCGATAGGGAGGCTATTAAACATTTTTACTGCCATATAACGCACTCCTGTTTGATAGCACGATAGACTTGCCGATGGACTTGCCGAGTAGTAGTAGTAGTAGTAGTAGTAGTAGTAGTAGTAGTAGTAGTAGTAGTAGAAGGAGAAGGAGCTTGAGTGTACGGAGATATAAGAAATGGTAATGAAGAAGTAGAGGTAGTGACATCTAGTAACTAATATATTAACTTCTTGAGTAATAGTTGAATGGAAAAGTGGTATATGCGCAGTCCCGGGTACGGTACTAGGAAAATACTAATGAACTGTGAGGTAGAGTTTATTTCACTAGTGGAATGAAATAATGTTGAATAAAAGCCTACTTTACAAACGCAAAAGTATTTAGTAAACACATGTTTTTTGTTATGGTCATGGATAAAAACTTTTGTACATAACTGGTACATAAACTGGTGTTTCTTTCTCCGGTCTTAGCAACCTAAACAATGCTCTTATTCACGGCAGTAAATTAAAAGTTTTTAATTCATAACGGTGAAATAAACTTTTTCCATGGCAACCAACGCATTAGCAACAATAAAATCGTCCACACCTGTGAAGTAACGGTTAGCGCGTCTGGCCGCGAAACCAGGTGGTTGGGGTTCGATTGCCGGTCGGGGCAAGTTACCTGGTTGAGGATTTTTCCGGGGTTTTCCCTCAACTCAATATGAGCAAATGCTGGTAACTTTTGGTGTTGGACCCCGGACTCATTTCAGCGGCATTATCACCTTCATCTCATTCAGGCGCTAAATAACCTAAGATGTTGATAAAGCGTCGTAAAATAACCTACTAAAATAAAAAATAAACAATAAAATCAGTAGCTCAGTCGGCTGAGGTGCTTGCCTGCCGACCCGGAGTTACGTTCGGGCGTGGGTTCGATTCCCGCTTTGGCTGATTACCTGGTTGGATTTTAGCCGAGGTTTTCCCCAACCGTAAAGCGAATGTCAAGTAGTCTATGGCGAATCCTCAGCATCATCTCGCCAAATACCATTTCGCTATCACCAATCCCATCGACGCTAAATAACCTAGTAGTTGATAGAGCGTCGTTAAATAACCAAGTTAAAAAAGCGATACAATTCATACATTCGTTAATTTCTAACTTCTTCAAAAATAACACATTACAAAGAAAAGGCGTATAATTTAAAATAATTATATTTAAATACAGTAAGGGATAAAACAATGAATAGCACTCGAAAGTAAACATATTTTATGCGGTCGTGGAAATTATCACCCTCGACTTCGCCTCGGGCGCCAAACCTCGCATTCACTCTTAAATGCCAAATTTACTCTCTTATGCTATAAATTACTATTAGTGATGTAATCACCAAAGATATTATTTGTTTTCTCAATAAATAATTATATGTAGTATGTGTTAGACGAATTTGTATTAGTTTTTACTGAATGTAGATAGAACACAGGATTAAAAGACATACAATCAGGATTCGATCATTTAGACTGCACAGCCTGTGAGTTTTTCTTTTTCTTAGTATTTCTAACGATCCGTAATCACTTCCTCTTATTTCACTCCATCAGATCACACGTTATAATATTTCACTAATGTAGGATTCCTGTAGCTGAAAGCGTTATTAAACAATATATCAAATGAATATTTATTTAATAATTACTATTAATTTAATTAACTTTTCTTATTAAAAAACCTTGCAAATTTCTTAACTTAAAAGGATCAGCCATAGAATTTTGTTAAAAGAATTAGGCTACCGTATTGAATGTAACTGTTAAAATGTGCAGTAGCTATATATACAGCAGTATTATTTATCTGTCGAAAAGAGTTCAAGGCGCTAGAGTTTTTGGAACAGTTTGTTTTGCGGTCTTTTAAATTAAATGCCTGCAGGTATTGGATAGCCTGTCTACTGTTCTTACTCTATATGCATAAATAAAAACATTCATTATCCCAAAAATATAGACCTAGGACTATTCTTTTTGACATTGCCTTATTTGTGTTTAAATCTAAGGTGGCTCAGTGGTCAGACCTTCAGCTTTTCACGCAGGCTGTCCGGATTCGAGTCCGGTCAGGTCTCAGCTGAGGGTTTTTCGATGTTCTACTGTTTCCCCACATTAGACACTATCAATATAATTCCGTCCTATCTCCATTCCATTATCATTTCATAGCATTCCCCGAATGCCGACGCACTAAGGAGGCTGGTCTAAGGAGGAATGGAGCTGCCTGATTGAAAGATGGATACACAGCGAACTTCAGTTTAGTCAGCAGGTGTGGATTGGGATTGCGTCTAGCTGAAAGGCAAGCGTAATAAATCTACTAGGTTGTAGTAGTGGGTCGTAATGACTCCCTCCCAAATACAATAAAATACAAATAGATGTGTTAAGTTAAAATTAGCAATGGCTTCGTTCTGCTGCTTACAAAATCCGGCGTTTAAATAAAGGATTGCATGGAATATTATAAATTTGTACTGCATGACTTTTCTATATATTAAAAAAAAATGTTAAACACGAGTTCCAAATTGGAGTCGTATTTGTGAAAGAAGATATGTTTTTAATGTTTTTAAATAAATAGGAAAAACGGAAGCAACTTATTTATTAACAATAAGTGAACCTGTTTCATCATGGAGATGCAATACATGCATAGCGTACTAAAAATTAATTCAAATTTAATAATAAGTTTCATTAAAAAATAAAATATAGTATATTACGATACAAGGTTGAGAAGTGTGTTTTACAAAATCGAGGAAAATTTTTTAAATACAAATACAATATATTTTGCATTGAAAATTTAAAGCAATATTATTTCAAAGCCTCCGCAAAACTGCACTATAATGGTAATTAAGTAACAATAAGTGCACTCTAATGGGTCTATTTCAGTATAGTTTTATGTTATGAAGAATGGTTTCCCTAGCAACAAGTTTCTGTGTCGGAATTCTAACTTTCATGGCCTAAGAACAATAATTGTAAATACAGCAAAAAACACGATCGTGTAAAATAGTATACTACGATACAAGTGTGGGAAGTGCATTATAACAGAATCGAAGCAAAGTTTGAAAAAAAAACGAGAATCGTTAATTTAAATTAATTAAGTAATACGTTTTTATAATTATTCTAGATAAAGATTGATTTTGTTTATTTTGGATTTATATTTTAACGGGGCTTTGGATTTTGTTGCTGTGATAGTACTGTTGTTATGTAGATACAATTTCATTACAGTGTTTTGTCTTTCTGCGTAAGTTATAATTTTCTGCCAGTTTTTGATATTAATCGTAGAATTTATGACAGAATGGCTGTAGATAACGATTGTGCTGATGCGATGGAATGTAGTGATATAGAAGAGGCGTGGAAAGTAGGTTGTGCTACATTAATACCGAGAAATCGAAATGAAGGCATGAAGGAGGTACACTTAGCGGCAAAAAGAATGGGCCGGCCAACAATTTCTAAGTTCCAGAGACATAACATTGCTCATGCTCGTATCGTCAAAGCCATAGTTCACCAGTTGACACATAATTAAACCATTTAAATTTGCTGTATTTTGTTTAAGAGTCTAAAATATGTAATAAAATCGAATGGCAGGTTGATTCTAGATACATCAGGGCCCTTGAAGAGTGAAATAATAATAAAATTGATAAACACAAAATCAACCGGAGCGAATATGAACAGGAAAACCACGTATTATGCCGAACCGATATTAACAGTCACAGTAGCGTAAGTCGTTACGGCATTGGTCTATTGAATAAGTTGGTAGTAGTAGCTCAAGGTTCGAATCTCACCCAATCTTCAATTTTTTATTACAAATTTGCCATCATATATGTCTCGGAAAACTATAATTATGTGGCGATATCTCTTAGAATATGCCCAAACTCTAATAAATAATAAACCTCCCTCTCTCTTTCAAGCAATACTGCAATCTGTTAATACAACGTTCTGTCTCGTCATTACGCTTGAAGTTGGCACAGAAACAATAACTCATTGCCCTGGTTTGCATAGGTTATTCTGCGTATGCTACTCTCCGACAGGACTTCGATTGGAAAAATATCATTTTCTCCGACGAGGTAATTGTCTCCAGTAGCATTCTGCGTATGCTACTCCCGACAGGACTTCGATTGGAGAAATGTCATTTTCTCCGACAAGGTAATTGTCTCCAATAGCAACTATAGTACTGCCCTAGTTTATTGTATGAATGGCCACCTATACGATGAACGCTTCGTGAGACGAATTATTAACACGTCGGGTTGCGTGAGGGTCGCGTGTTGGGTATGGATGTCATACGATGGGGCAGGACTTCTGGAACGCATCCACGGGCGGTTTACGGCAGAAGTCTACGAACACATTTTGGCAAATGTAATGATCCCTTCCGCCCGAAAACGATATCCAGAAGGAACACTTTTCTTCCAGCAGGATAATCATCCGGATTCAAAGATGGTTTACGAGGAGGCGTGATGTCGACCCAGTCGACTGGCCTCCAAATTCACCAGATATGAATCCGATTCAAAATTTGTGGGCTGCAGTCAAAAGGATCCTACGCTCTAATTGGGCAGAACAACCACCTGTTCGGACACCTGAGGAATTGTGGGACAGAGTTCTAGATGCGTGGGAGGAGATGGCCAAGAATTTAGACCTGTTCTATAATCTTGTGGACTCCATGCAGCGCAGAATGAGGGCAGTTGTTGACGCAGGTGGTTTGTGGAGGAGATACTACAGGCCTTGTTTTGTTAATATATTAAAAATTGTTTGTTTTTGTTAATTTAATTATTTATTTGTGTTTGATATGCGTCCGGTTTTTTAGGATGTGAAACAAGTATTTTTGTTTATACAGGCCAGGTCTCGCCTATTAATAGCTCACAGGTGATGGGCAATAATATTTTTACAAGGCAGGCATAACGAAGTTTGTTAACAAATACCATTTCTCATTTAAACTAATAAATTAAGTAAAAGTTAAAATAAAAAAATACCTAATAATTTTACTGTACCGGGAGGCGAACTCACAACCGCTGGTACGAATGTCAGACATCTTACCACTGAGCCACACACTGCTCTTAAGGTTTACTGCATTATAGACGGACGACTTTCAATGAAGAGACACTACAGCAATGCCTTGCAGTATGTTATGTTTACACGAGTGAACCGCGCGATAGAACTTTGCATTCCTATCGGCCAAGAGGCCCATTCTTTTTGCCGCTAAGTGTATGTATGATTTTACTTCCCACGGTGTGCGGGAAAATTTCATAACAGTACTTTTTTTCCTTTATTGCTACAGTTACAGGGAATCGTGTGGGAATTTGAAGTTCCGTTCCGTAGCAACACTAACGGTAAGTAACAAAAAGCGCACGATCGTCCAAAGAAGTGATTTACAAAGCTATGTCATGATTTCAGAATTAAGTAGGAGTGGAATGTATATTATACATACGTCTGAAAATGTACGATTTTTAGAGAATCGCTGAAGATGTTTTTTACAAATAGAAAACTATTCTTCATCTAAACCAAAATTTTTGAGAAACTGAAGAATAGTATCAAAGACCGTCCCTCTTGACCAAAAAAGAAGACCAATGACCTAAAAACTTCTACTGCCATATTAATGAGAAAATTTAATATTGTAGTAATTTTCACAATTCTTTTATATGGACTGTTTTTTTTTATAAACTAATCACGTAAATATTACTGATACTGAGAAACTTCCGATTTTCTGGATTTATTTTAAGACAGTGTCATTAAATTACATAATTTATTCCCTTACTTATCACGTAAAATTACTACAACCACGATGTTAAAAAATGGTTTGTTAAATTGTAATTTAACCTTTCATAAAAATTATTCACGATCATATTTCTCTATGCTTTTTCAATTAACAACAAAAAAAAAAAAAAAGTCTAATTTTTTCTCCATAGGCCTATGTTTATTGCACCAAGCCTTTTCTCTTCTTGCAAATTCTCGAAACTGTACGCATACACAGCCGCACGGCTTTCTGTAGGTGATATTATATTCTTTTAAAGACTTTATATTTTATAAAATATTTCTTTACATTACTAATAAATAACTCTAACGTACTTATATTTTAAAAAGACCAGTGCTACACTTCTGCAGTTGGTTCATGAAGCTTTATGAACATTTGGAAACATCATAAGTATAAATTTGCGAAAAACTCGATGGACAAACAATTCATTCAAGCCAAAACATAAAAAAATCTAAACACAAACTTATTATGAAGTTGTCTGCTTCATGAGAGAAGGGAATAAAATCAGAATAAGCAGACAGTCCCATCTCGGAGAAGAAATACAATTATGAAGGTCGTGTAATTTGATCCGAAAATAGTATTGCCACATGTAATTTTTTCGGGAGCAATACACAGTGAAAATATGAGATTTCAACTGACTATTTTAGTAGGCTATATAAAGTTGTTTAAAAATATATTAGTTTTGAACATTCATCAATAGAGGATTTTATGGGCGAAAATATCAAACAAGAACAAATAACAGCAGAAGCTAATATGCCTGCTAAGTGGCAACAGAGCTTACATGCAATTGGGTGCTACAGTTTTCTACATGCATTTCTATATGCCATCAAATACTGCCTCTTGTGTAGTTCGTATACACTACTTCTTTATCGCAGCTGTGTAACTTGACGTATTAACCCGAGTCTGTATCTCGACTTTTTATTGACCTAATACTACAGCTGTCGTAACTAAAGAAGCGACTTCTGACGTCTCTAGTGCAGCATGTAGGAGGTAAAGAGCAGTCCAGAACGCAGCGTTGCAGCTATTAGCATTCTCCTCACCTTCCTTCTCACAGAGGCAGAAAGTAAGCGGCATTATAGTGTGGCAACATACAAAACATAGTGCTTCCGTTCTCTAGTTTCGCATAATGTCATACTTCCATGTCCACTAACTGATAACACGAGGCATGACAGAGAGGTAGGTCATTGAACACTTTGAGATAGATCTGAAATACGTTAACACAGTAGGAATAGAACGATGCTATATTACACTATTTAGTGATTCTCAACCGAGGAGCGCAGCCCTCTTGAGGCAAACAAAACAATAATAGCCTACATGCAACAATAATAATGATAATGATCATGATGACAATTATTATTATTATTATTATTATTATTATTATTATTATTTACATTTAATATAACATTCTTTAATTATGTTTGTGATTAACAAATTAAAATGCGTTAGGGATCACTCCAGACCTACTTTTATTAGCAATATTCTAACGACCATATCCTAATACATTTAGATGGTTGTAGTCCTTTTAAAATAAATCAAATTTCATATTATTGTGTTTTACATTATACACCTTAAGCCAGGAGGCCACAATAAATTAATATAAAGAAAAAAGGAGCCTCATCATGAAAAATGTTGACACACACTGATCTAGAATAAACCATACTTCACAGAAGCAGACTCATAGACTGCACAGACTCAAACCAAATGACCTAACTCCCACTGCAGTGTGACCAATTCTGTGTACTTCGAAGTGTATATTGTCTGGCTATAGAGGATGTGTAACAAATATGAAATAGGGGTACAAATATGAAATAGTAAGATATACTACTGAGACGTGTTGTATTCTAGTGAAAGTTTCCCCATATTACTACGCACTGATACTCTCTTTCGTGGGAATGTGCTAGTTGCAGTCAGAAACTGAAATGTTGAAACTTTACCATTATTGTGCTTTCGAGGAAAGTGAAAAATTTGGCGGTAAGTTCTTTTTTTAAATATACATTATTGTTCCTCAATGTTAGAAATATTAATTATATTCTTAAAGGTAAATAATATATGTTTATAGTAATGTACAGTATGTTTAATTGATTTCGTTTTAAAATTATTAGGTATATGTTTTGAGGTTATGACTCACAACATCAGTATGTCACAAATATAAGAAATACTAGCATTATTAGTATTCCATCACTATACTCTGGTTTTCTGTTTCGGTACTTGTGTTGGCACCTGTAGGAGGAGGGGAAATCTCACCTTTCAACAAACTTAGAAAAGTATGGAATGAAAAGGCAATGCAAGAAGCCATAAAACAAGTTCTAGAAAATATATGAGAGACGATTCATCTGGATTCAGTATTACGATTGGAAAAACACTTTCTAATGAAGATGCTGAATGCTTGTTCTGTGCTTTTCTCAGTAGAGGCCATTTTGACTTTGCAATTTTGTTGATCTTGTAATTCATTAATAGTATTCCATGTTTCTTCCTCCATTTTTATGAAGGAAATACGTTAGATTTTGAGAAAATTATTTTTTTCAAACATTTTATAACATTTAACGAACTTCTAAGTACAGCGTACCATTCACAGGGACATTCAGAGGTAAAAGGAAGATACTTTACGTTCAGTATTCAAAACATGTAGGTTCCAAAATGAAAAAAAAAAAAAACAAAATGGTATTCCAGGTTTGTAACACTTCCTCTATTGTTGAAAGCGGAAGGAAGTGTTTACATTACGATGGCAACTGACCCAAGGATCTATGTGGCAAGTCGTCTTCACTTGCCTTGTGGCGCTAGAGAGGCGAGTGACGAATTCAGTTTCTATTGGCTGTCCAAGCGGGAAGAGGGTAAAAAGGGAATTAAAAAACAGCTCTTAATGTTACGGAACTGTCAGAAGTCGGTTATTTGTTTACGACAGGTTTAAATGACCGCACGGTGGGGTCAGCACAATATTGAGCCTCCACCTTAAACCACACAAACACCAGGTAACAGTTCCTTGGGAGAATTTAGAATCCACGAATGTGGCATACAGGCAGCGTTGTACATAGTTACATACGTATACTATGTACGATTGGAAATTCGAACATTATAACACTAGAATTGTTTCTGTTAATTTTAAAATTAGATTTTAGATGGATTTCACTCACATAATTCGAGGGTAACTCTTCTGTATTAATGTAAGAAGAACGGACGAAAACAGTTCAATTCTCAGACGTTAGATTACAGAAATAACGGTATAGCGTCTTATCCAGGAAGTGGCTTTCTTGGCTCGCTGTACTCCACAATTTCTCTAAGATTGATGCTTGAAATTGGCTACGAGCGCTTCCAGTCACGTCCCGTTCTATTTATCATTCGTAGTCTCCTTGCAGTTGAGTTAGTGCAGCGAGATAACCCACAAAACAAGCGTAGAAATCAGCAGGCCTCTCAAACTAAATTCTCCATGTCTGTACACAGTTGCTAGTGAAGAAATGAGATGACAGACACTGTCAGGAGTTGAATAAATTTATATCGTGTCTGTAAATGCAACAATAGAATTCATTTTGCAGGCAAATTGAATTTATTGAAATTGAAATTATAAATTACGTTATGCCTTTATATTCAGAACGTGCGGTTTGCAACCAAAAGAAGAAATGCTTGTGCATGGGTCAGTTCCAGATACATAATATATCATAATACGTACTAGAAGTTAAGTGATATGGCTAAAATTATTGTAAGTAGGTAATGAAAAAAACACTAATCATAAAAGAAAGGAAAAAGTAAAAAAGTTAATGGGCAGTTTCAATTTAAAGAAATGTAATATTTAACTCTCTTACTGAAAATATTATTATTAAGATTACTTAATTCTGGATTTATTTTAATAAACTGATTGTATAATCTTGCTCCATAATCTGAAGAACGAATTTTCTCAGACGTTGTATTGCATTTTTTGGTTCAAGTAATACAGATAAGATTATCTAATATGTTTAGCTTTTGTTAAATAAAATAAATATTGGAATAATAATAATAATAATAATAATAATAATAATAATAATAATAATAATAATAACAATAATGTATGTATATATGTATGTATGTGTGTATGTATGTATGTATGTATGTATGTATTTACACTGCAAGTGGGGAAGCACCCGGTGGCAATGGTATACACAATATAAATTACAATACACAATACAATTATACAATAAACAATACAATTAGATACACAATACAATTATATGCAATAATTAGAGTTAATAATAATACATAAAATAACCTAATTAATAATTGAACCTAATTTTACATTACAACCTACATATATATATATATATATATATATATATATATATATATATATATATATATATATATAGTCCCTACATAAGTTTCACATTGGTACTTATAATAATCTTTCACTTTACTCTCATCTCACTCACTGTACTGGCACTATGACACATTCCACTGAGACTTTAGAACGCATTTCACTGACACTATAGAACATATTTCATTGACACTATAAATTATCACTGATCGAAACTATTCACCTGCACTGTAAAACCATAACTTCACTGACTCACCACGCTTCACCGATACAACAGTTCAAATAAGACAAACAATTTACACCGTTATTCATACTTATAAACGGAACTACATTTAAACTAAACATTTCTAGTCTAAGATGATGATGATAATAATAATAATAATAATAATAATAATAATAATAATGTAAGTATTTATTTACACTGCAAGTGGGAAAGCACCCGGTGGCGGTGATATACACAATATAAATTACAATACACAATACAATTACATGCACAATAAAATTATATATACAATACAATTAGAATACACAATACAATTATACATTATACACAATAATTACAATTAATAATACATATAATGACCTAATTAATAATAGAACCTAATTTTACAATACAACCTACATACATATGTATAGGCCCTACATAAGTTTCACATTGGTACTCATAATAATCTTTCACTTTACTCTCATCTAACTCACTGTACTGGCACTATGACACATTTCACTGACACTTTAGAACACATTTCACTGACACTATATAACACATTTCACTGACAATATAGAACGCATTTCATTGACACTATAAATTATCACTGATCGAAACTACTCACTGCACTGTAAAACCATAACTTCACTGACTCACCGCGCTTCACTGATACAACAGTTCAAATACGACAAACAATTTACACCCTTCTTCATAGTTATAAACAGAACTACATTTACACTAAACATTTCTAGTCTAAGTTAATAATAATAATAATAATAATAATAATAATAATAATAATAATAATAAGTTAAATGCATTATTCTAATAGACTTCTAATGCAAATGCTTTGGATAAATTATTAATATCAGTCAAGTCGTCTTTGATGTTCATTATAACTCACAATATTGTATATAAGGATGATTTTTGAGAGTTTGTGGTCTACACAGTAATTCAACACAGTTGTTGAATTTTTGTATTTAACACTATGTAGAATGGAACAGCAACGTTTTCGCACTTGATACAGTTGTCCTGGGTGGTCTAGCGGTTACCATGCTGCTTGTTCGATCTCAGATACGCGGATTTAAACCAGGTCGAGGACGAAGGATTTTAAAAGGTAAATTCCTTAGCATGAATTTCCCTGGGAGAGAAGTGAAGCAGGGAGGTTCATATTTTATATTTACAATAAGCAAAGAAATTCTATGCTAAAGGACTCTGGGCAACATTTCTCGGCCATTTCTCGCTCACGTTGAATTGCAACGCTGAATAACCCCTATAGTTGATAGCGTTGTTACATAAAATACTACAAGTGTTACTATTACTGTTACTACTGCTCCTGCTATTGTTACAACTATTATTTCTATTCCTGCTAGTGGTAGTAGTAATTGCTATTACTACTAGTGATACTACTACAACTGCTATTACTACTACTACTGCTGCTACTACTACGTACTATTACTATTGCTTTTTCTGTTACTATTAATGCTATTACTGCTACTACTATTACTATTACTGCTGCTATTATTACTGTTACAGCTACTATTGCTATTACTACTACTGTTACTATTGCTATTGCTATTACTACTAATATTTCAATTGCTATTGCAATTACTACTATTATTGTTATTACTATTACTATTGCTGTTGCTATTACCACTACTACTACTATTGCTATTACGACTACTATTGCTATTGCTATTGATATTACTACTACTATTGTTATTACTATTATTACTACTAGTGCTATTGCTATTACTATTACTATTGCTGTTGCTATTACTACTACTACTACTACTATTGCTATTACTAATACTATTGCTACTGCAATTACTACTATTATTGCTATTACTATTACTATTGCTGTTGCTATTACTACTACTATTGCTATTGCTATTAATAGTACTACTGCTATTGTTATTGCCATTACTATTACCATTGCTGTTACTACTACTAGTTCTATTGCTATTATTACTATACCATTGCTACTACTACTGTACTATGGCGACTGCTGCTATTACTGTGTTATTGCTGGTATTGGTAATACCATTACTCGAGTCATGATGTACGATGTAGAAGTCACGTTCATAAAAATGTTCAGTTTCTGATAGCCTATGTTAGAGCACAATTTGTTGATTTTCAAAATCATTTCATGCAATACATCGATATTTTATGGAATGGTCATAGAAAGAGGTCTGCAGCAACAGTGCTAATCTATTACTTCCATTCTTCCTCGCTTAAATTCCGTAACCCAGTTTTTTATGGTAGCGTACGAAGAACAGTAATTCTTTTAATGTATTCACTATATCCATACAAATTTCTGTCCGGACAACCTTTTAAAAAGTAAGTACATTACCGTCAACCGATACTGAATTTTGTCAAAGTTGAATTTTTTATCTGAGATAATTTCTTGAAAAGTTCAAAATAATAAACCGGCCAAACTTTTTGTAACCAAATATAGAGTGACTATTAAATAACATACTTTCTTCCGTGATAACTTTGGCTTTTGTTTATAAAGAAGATGCAAGGCTATGTATTAATAGGTCCACCTGTCAGTAGACACTTGAGGTAGGTGCAGTTAGAAACTTGTTCTATTATCTTGCTATATATTTCGATTTTTACTCGTATGTTTTTCCACAGTTTGCTATTGCTATGGTTTTTATGGTGGACACTATCATATCTTACATATTTGTTATTTTGTGTGGGAGAAATCCTTGAATTTGTAGGGTCGTCTTCACAGTTTGTTACAAGTACTTGTCGACATATAATATTTTTAATGGTTTTGTTTCTATTTAACTGAATTATATTATCTACAACTTGTTTCCATTCTCTATTTGTGTTTATCCCATCCTAGCATTATAAACAGGTGGTTACTACATAAAAAATCGTGCGTAATTGGCTTATTATAGCAAGTGTGCCGATAAAAGCAATAATGTATTTGCTATGACGTAATACCAGAACGCTTGCTATCTTGGTTATCGCTTCTACACGCGACGTAACAAGAAATGAAATACAGGACAGAAGGTAATGTATAATTTATTTACAATCTTTAACAATTTTGTATCACTTTTGTAATAACACATAAAACAAAATAAATTAACATTTGTAACATAACCTGCAAGGTCATTCATTCCTCTTTACTCACTGTCAATTTCCAGGCGCAACTAATCGATACGAACATATGAACAACATAATTTGTCAGCTATGGGATGCCGAATTTCTTTCATAAATTCTTTCCTATAATTTATAATACTAAGATGCCATGAAGTGTTGTATCCAGCTTGTGGATAATCTTATTATGACATTCGTGAAAATTGTCGCACTCATTATCGGTCGTGCGACAAACATTCACTCATGCCATAATCATCAAGATTATCCACTTGTTGCATAAATAACTATTACACACGGTGTTAATGAATGTCATAGCGAAAATGTAAGTAGTTTAAAGGGAAATAATATGAACGCTTTTCATTGTACAACACAATATGGTCGGAAATAAGGAACGACGGAACTACAGCCCTAATAATAATAATAATTATTATTATTATTATGACTTCATGTCGTTATTAATTACGCAATCTAGCGTCGGAAACGAAAAATTATGAAGTAAATTTAGGCACCTTTATGCGAAACTCTGTTGCCTTCCACAATCATAACAAATGTTCGAAATGATGGCTGCCAACTTCAATACAAACTGTGAAACGACGAACCGTGTTTTGTTTTATTCTCTCGAAGATTCCATGCTTGCTTCTGAGTGGGCTTGGTTAGAAGCAACATGACATCGTATTTTAGATATTGTCAACTCATTGAGGTAGAGGGAGGTTGGTAAGTCCAGCACATAGGCTGGAAATCAATCTTTCACAGAGCTGTAGCTCTGCCATTTCTTATTTCCAACCATATGTTGCTTAATGAAGTGTTAATCCCATCGCCATTATAACTCCTTACCTTCACACTACGTCATTAATTAACACCGCTATAGATGTTGGGGATAGAACAAATGTCAGAGGAAAGTGGAATAGGGAAAGGAGTATGACAAGGATATCCTTCATCACTTACACTGTTCAGCATCTACTTGGAGGATTTAGTGAAGAACTGTTTTCAGAACATGGGAGAGGTAATAGTAGAAGGAAGAAAAATAAAGTACATTAAGATTCCCTGATGATATAGCATTTTTAACTGAAAAGGAGATGATATTAAGGGACATTCTACTGGAGCTAAATGACAGCTACGAGCAGTAGGGAATGAAGATAAATGCAAACAAGACGAAGATCTTGGTAAACGTGTGAATTCGAAATGAGGCAGTAGAACAATTAGCTTCAAATACTTGGGGTGTACTATAAGTAGTAACATTAGCTGCTGCTAGAAAGACAAAAGGAGGATAGCAATGGCAAAATAAGCTTTTAATAGAAAAGGGAGCATCTTCAGCGGATCTATGGAAAAAGAACCAAAGAAAAGATAGTGAAGTGCTCTGTATGGCGTGTGGCATTGTATGGGACAAACGTGGATTACGATGAAGTGAAGAGAAACGACTGGAAGCATTTCAAATATGGAGAAGAATGGAGCTTGTGAAATGGGCAGACACAATAAGAAATGAAGCTGTGCTAGAAAGAGTGTGTAAAGAAAAAATAATGCTGAAACTGATCAGGAAGAGAAAAAGGAATTGGTTGGGTCACTGGCTGAGAAGAACTACCAACTGAAAGATGCACTGGAAGGAATGGTGAAAGAGATAAAAATTTCAGAGCACAGAAGATATTAGATGATGATGAAGATAAAAGGGTCTTATGCAGAGATTAAGAAGAAGACGAAAAAGAGAGAAGATTTGAGAATGCTGGGTTTGCAATGAAAGACCTGCCCTTAGACAGTAAACTGTGAATGAACGAATGAATGAATGAATGAATGAATGAATGAATGAATGAATGAATGTAGAACGGGACTGGGGATACACTACACCCCTGTCGGACACCTTTGTTTATAGTTACAGGTTCTCTTATTTCACCAATTATTTATTACTACTAATGTAATTTGGGGTTCTGAATAATGATAAAGATCTAAGCATTTTTCTGTTAATTGTCATGTTAAGCAGTTATAATTACAAATGAAAATTGTTGAAATCATTCGTATGAAACTATACAGAAAGTTAAGTGAAAATTTTCCCTCTCCTGTCTCCCTTATTTTAACAAAACACTGTATTTGGTAGCTTATTTTTTGTACTTTTTGTTAAGTCATAGTTGAAGTCTGTAGTATTGATGTGGAATCTCACAGACTCTGAATAATTTAAAATTAGTTTAAATAAAATAAATGTATCGGTATATTGATAGTAGTAGTCAATAATTCAGTAAGGTAACCGGAGTAACAGTTTATTTTCTGTTATTCTTGCTAGTAAAGTGGAGTAAGCAATACAACAAAAGTTTCGTAACAGCCGATAAACTTTCCGACTGCAGAGCGTAAACCCTGCCGTGTAATCGACGTTGTAACATGAGTTTCGCATTACTTCCTTTGCATTAACTAGCGCCGGTAATATTTCACAATTGCGGATTTCCCCTCCCTAGCACTGATCTTGATTTTAAAACATCTTTATAGCTCTGATAAAAATGTATATTTACAATGAAGGTTGTGGGCTTTGAGACGTAGCTGTAGTGTACGTTTTAGGCTTACACTGACTCTCAGCATCCTCCTCCACGTTTTTAAGTCTTCCCCATTTGCATCTAGAGAGTGCTTCAGCCGTGAACCGCGTAGTCTTAGCTCGTAAATGAGAATCACCTTTGTTCCGCTTATCCAACACAAGTGAGTGTCCGCTTCTTAGAACAGTCTGTTGGGTTGCCTAACACAAGGCTTGCATAATAATTATATTTTCTCTCTTATTTTTTTTTATTTGACGAGGGAAATAATAAACAGAAAATTGCTGCAAAGCTACATTATTACGCAGTTACATTCTAAATTTGTTCTTATCTTAGTTACTTTTTTGTTCAGTTCTAACAAGCAGCAATAGACCATCCTTAAAAATAATTATTGTGATGTTACCGAAATATCAATATTTTCTGAACATGACATTTACGATGGCTTCTCGTATAAGAACCGTCAACATTACAGACAGATTAATACCTACTGTACGAATCTTGAAAACACATTTCTTGCCTCTACATAGGACGAGGCTCTAGTGATAGCTGGTAGAGTTCCTGCTACAAAATCAACAGACTTGGGTTCGATTTCCGGCAGGGAAGTGGAAATCTCTCTATCCGTCTTCGTTTGCGACAGGAATGTTTGTTATTGTTCTTACTTTTGTTCTGTTTCTTTTTTTTTTTAATTCTGGAATCACATAATGACCATGTGGTCAGTATTTTCCGTTATTTTTATTTTGAAGGAGTCTCATCAGCGTCAGCGAAGTACTTCCAAATAATAATAATAATAATAATAATAATAATAATAATAATAATAATAATAATAATAATAATAATAATAATAATAAAATATAATAATAATAATAATGATAATAATAATAATAATTATAATAATAATAATAATAATAATAATAACAATCTTATTATTAGGATTTTCTACAGTAAAATAGTTATCGTTTACCCAAATAAATTTTTCTCCTCCACAATTCTCTATCCTCAGCATCTTCTTCAGTAAGATCTCTTCTAGTCATACTCCTTCTGAAGCCATCCATGTTCTCTTGGTTTTCCTCTTCGTCTCCTTCCTTCCGCAGTCCACTCCAGCATCATCTTCGGTACTCTTCCATTTTTCATCCTTTTCACGTGGCAAACTATTTTAATATATTTTCTTGAACTGTTTGAATAACGTTCTTTTCTACCTCCACAATTTCTCTAATTCTTTGATTTCTAATTTTTTCTCTTCTTGATTTTCTTGTTGCTCTGTGCCAAAAGTCCATTTCAATAGCCAATAATTTGTTTTCATGTATTCTGTCTAATGTCCAAGATTCTGTTCCCATATAACATAGACCTAACACTTTGTACAAATGACTTGTTTTATTTAAAATGTTCCTACTCCAAAGAACCGAGTTCAACGTGTCAATTATACTCCTTCCTTCACTTATTCTTTTTTCAACTTCAGCTACACTCTTCCTATCAGCTTCTAAAATTGACCACAAATATTTACATTTATTGACCATTATAATTAATTATTCTTTTTGAATCCCTAGCTCTTCATCTTCCATCTTCAAGGTTAGATATTCGGTTTTCTTATAATTTATATTCAGCCCCCATTTTTTAATATTTTTCTACTAGTTTCCTCATCATATATGATGCATCCTCAATGCCTTGAATAATTATGACTTGGTCATCTGCAAAAAGTAAGAGTAGTTGGTGTAAAAAATATTGTTGATTCATTGGAATTCCCGTTGTGTTACACTTCCTGGATCTGTTCCTAAGACATACATCAATATATATTTTAAAAAGTAATGGTGATATACAACATCCTTGTAACAATCCCTTTGTTATGTTAAATTCTCTGGATAAACGATTTCCGATTTTAATTTGGCATTTATTCCTTGGATGTATTGATCTCTGAAATGTCACTGTATCTTCACTATTAAATTGTTGGATTTCAAATAATGATATAGTTTATTATATGTAACTATCTCAAACACTTCTAAACTATTTTAATAATGTTGTTGTTGTTGTTTAGTCAATTGTCTGAAGACAGGTCTGAACTTCACAAGTGATATTAACAAGGTACCACTTTGGGGCAACTAGACCAGGAGATAATGGGTAGAGTGGCCAGTTCCTTTCCTACTTCATTGGATACATTGGCGACTAGCTACGTATTACACTAGTCAGACTTCAGATGCATATAAACAATTATTGTTCTTCCTCTGACACATATCGTCAAGTGAGATGTACTGCCTGATAATAGATGTACAGTACATATCAGCCAGAATCTCAATCAGGGATTTAATAATGATGTGGCACTATAATTAACAGTAATAGATTTATCTCCCTTCTTGTATATTGGTTGTGCTACTGCGTATCTGAATCTTTCTGGGGAAATATCACATTGCATTGACAAATTGCATTAAAAGCTTAAAAGACGAGAAACAATATGTTTTATATGTGTTCCGTCAGGCCACACACGTACAGTACATACACGCATAGTCTTAGTTCATGCTCATTGATTTATCTTTTCCATATCCAGTTACATTTCTGTAACAAGTTTATAAACTTTCTATAAACGGTCCCTACATTTTAAAAGACAATGTGACTGACCAACCATCTCTGAAGATACTGGGCGTTTGACAAATGTCGGAGTTGGACGCTCTAGGGAACCGGCTCGCATGGTTCATACAAGACGGCGCCCCGTCACATTATGCCACAGCAATGCACGATTGCTTGGACATTCACTCTCCTTGTTTGATTGGTCGCAGAGGTTCTGTTTTTCTATTATATTTTTTTGTGGTATTTGGGTTTTTTCTTCTAATCGTAAACATTTACTTGTTACCTTATTAAGTTATATATAATACAGATTATCTATGAATATACAGCGTTATTGTTGAAAAATAGAGGTATATATATATATATATATATATATATATATATATATGATTTATATTAATATAATGGGCTCCACGGTCACCGGACTTGAATCCCCTGGACTTTGCTTTCTGAAATAGTTAAGCCATAGATTTACAGCGTGAAACATGAATTCGAAACATGGAACATCTACACCAAAAGGTCGAGGATGATGCCTCGCCTTATCATCTGATTTTGTGGTCCATGTTTTAACCAACATGCGGCTTCACCTCCAGTTTGTGTGGAGCTTAATGGAGCACATATAAAACACATAGGTCTACTATGATTAGTCCTATAGTGCGAGACTTTTCGAACACCTGTAGATTTACGATACACGTAACAAACCTGTCCCTGGTAGAGGATTCCAAAGAAATTTGTCGGCCCTTTCTATTCCACGTTGAATATCGACGCTGAATAACCTTTGCAGTTGAAAACGTCGTTAAATATAATACTACCACTACTACTGACATACCGGCCCTAATTCTTGGCAATGGTATACCTTCGTTTATAGAAGTATAGGCTATAGTCTGCTATTAAACTCAAGTTACTGATTCAGTCGCTCACTGTGATAACAATGGGATAATTTGACGAACTGCTGGCATTGGAGTTATCTATTGTGCTTGGAATAATGTCTTATAAATTGGCCTTGGGAAGTTGCGTATGTATATAACATCACTGGCCCCACATCTGTTGCATTTGCTTCGCGATTCTTTATCCTTCATGAAGATTCATTTACTTCGTCTGTAAACTATTACTGTTCATGAACGGAAGTTATGCTTCAAAATACCCTGTACTGTTGTAATTACTCTAGATTGTTACTGGTGCTTGTTGTTTGCAATTTGGACGGCATCGTATACTGGACGAGAAAGTGAAAACTAAAATATTACATACATTCGTTTCGATATAGAACTGAGTAAGTATAGTCGATTTTAGACATTGGCTGTTATCTTTGCAGAGCTATGAATGCTTTCCTTATGCCAATTTATAGAACCAGTGTACCATCACAAACTTTACCATGGTTGAGTGAAATCTTGGCTAACCGTTTGTAAGTAATCGGTGATTATAACAATTTTGCATCGGAATTACGTTTTAACCACTGTTACTTTTAACCTTGGGTTCGTACAATGAACTTCAGATAATCTGGATAAACCCTTTTACCAATCTCGCTATTCTAAAATCCTTGGAAAAACTTCATGAACATAATACATATTTTCAGACAGCATTAATTCACACCGAATTGTATATCAAAATTAACTTTTATAAGCTCATATTTTCAGTAAAATTGTTGAAATCTTTACAACTCTGAGGTGTCGCGTGCCACAGTTTATGATCCCTTGCTTGTGATATCTTGATAGCACTATTTAATTTCAAATTTAGATATGCCCAATGATCAATAGCACAATGTTCGTTTATCTTACAACATGGAACTGTTGTAAATTTTAAAAAATCTCCCGGCGCTACGAGCGTGGGTCATATCTCTCGTAATAAATGGCCGAGCGTGCTGTTATAATAGTATAGGTCGCTTACTGTACTGCATGAAGATGAAAAATGTGCACCGGTTCATATACGCATATTCAACAGAGTCTACAGTCCCATTGAAGAGGTGTTTGCAAGATTGATTGTTTTAGGGAGAAAATAAGATGTAAACTTCTCTTTTGCGAAATAAGGGTGCATGGACTTTGTTACTTTCTCAATAGACAAATTATTACGTTTCTGCAAGCTCGATTTCGGTAAAAAAAATTATGGTTTATTTAACGACGCTCGCAACTGCAGAGCTTTTATCAGCGTCGCAGGTGTGCCGGAATTTTGTCCCACAGGAGTTCTGTTATATGCCAGTAAATCTACTGGCATGAGTCTGTCGCATTTAAATGCCATCGACCTGGACCAGGAACGAACTCGTAACCTCGAGCACAGAAGGCCAGCGGTATACCGACTACGTTACCGACTCGATTTCGGTATGTTCGTTGAAATATACAAGTTTTCAGCACCCCTGATAACGAAAGAATTGTTTTGAGCATGCCGTATGTCTGGGTACAGCGATTTCTCACAAACCATTGCACGGATTTTATTCGTATTTACAATGTACGAGTCAACTCAATCGAAAATGATAGGCATAATAATAATTTTAATAAAAACTTAATGAGCCCATATTTTAAATCAAAAACGCATAACATTGATTTAATAGAAATCGACTTTAACGGTTTTCTATTGAAGTAAAACTTCTTTAGTCAGTAGGCCCATACGAGTCGAACGCCGTGAAACAAAAATAGACTGTGACGGATGTTATTGCTACGGGATTGTGTACATTGGAGTGTTATCGCGTGCATGAAGTCGTTCATGTTTGCAGTTTTATCAATTTACACAAATTCATACATAAATTAGTGGGAATGGGGCTGCAGCCGGACAGTGCGTCTTGTATGTACTGTTGTGACGTTATACAGTCGAAACAAGTGAATGAATTTACATTGTTGGGAAGCTTTCGCTAGGATATATGCCGAAATCAGAGACTGAACGAACGAGAGGAAGAAGTGAAGGAAAGCGTGCAATTGAACCGTCAAAAACTAAACCAAGGAAAGGAGAAAGCATTTTCTAACCCTCTTCTGCAGTTACAATAATTTAATGAATGTTTCTATAATCAAAGAACCATTAACTAGTGTAATGACCAGTCTTAGGAAGTTCGCACCAAAACATTGTTTTCAGATTGAGTGCAGTACATTTATACTGTAGAGATCTATTGCACGAGCATTACTATACTCTGTTCATACAAACAACTCGCAGTATATCCGCAACAATGGGTCGATGACTTTAGTCAGTCACTACATTACAATAATAGGCTATGCACAGTAGAGAAGCAGTTTCATTACGTACTGACGTTTGCAGTGAAGTCGTGTAGTTTAATGAGCGGCTTTCATTGTGACAGGAGTTAAATCTTCCAATTGCAAGAAGTTGAATGCAATACTTCAAGAATTTGCTGATAACCATAGTAACAAATGAGGACCATTTTTGCAAAACTTGCTAACTGCAAAATTTGCAAAATTGAGATTTTGATGGATTCGTTAACATTCGTTCTGCATGATGTTCAAAGCGTCTTAGTAAAATTGGGTTATTTCTCTTCATTGTAGTGTGTCAAAGTGTAATCGTTTTTTCAAAACTTGCTTTCTGCTAAAAGTGAGAGTTACAGCAAAACTTGCTTACTATAGTGTTTTGTCTCTCCTGTAAAATTTAGTTTTTTCAGTTAGCAAGTTTTGCAAAAACGGTCCTCAAATGGAGAAACATTTTACTGGAAATTATGTAATGTGGAAAGTCAATCTATATAACGAATAGTAGTCTAGTCAGGAACACTGTCCTATGAAAAAAAAAAAAAAACACGTGGAACAACTCTCTTTACTTAAGAAATAAACAATGAAGAGAAACCGTCATCATCAAAACCTAAATGAAATAGACATAATACTCTTTCGATATTATGTACAATGGTATGTTGCAATATCCCTTCAAAAAACTGAATTGCCTATTTATAGCAATCATTCTGCTGCAGTCCAGAAACGTGGAAATGAATGAAGCCGTGAGATATGTGGAAGAATAATATTGTTCAAGTAGCCTATATACAATATACTAATCCTCATTAATGCAAATATGAAAAGAATTATGGGTTTAATATGATGTGCTACATGCGAGATACACTATTATATTCACAAAACTATTGTTCACTTGATGACATAACAAGAAATACGTAGGCCTATCATATTTCAGATTTTCTCCAGTCACGTCTTGTGACGTAAAACGAATATTTTCCGCATATGAATAGTTTTTCTAAAGATAGAAGGAGTATTTCTTTCGATAAATGAAAATATACATTATTAAGTATTGCAAAATGTTTAGAGACATATCACTGCGTGTTTGATCTGTTACTTTTATATACTTAAGCGAAAATTATTTTACATTAAAAATTAAGAAAGGTCCTAATTGAAAATCTCTTTCTATATCATTTGATTGCTGTGTTTCTCCTTCTACGGCCTTGGATCATTGTCATAAAGATAAATTTGGTTACCACCCGACTGTACATGTTTCTTGTGCTGGTTTGTTGACGTTTAGAGCTCCGATACTACTCTTCATTCGGTAGAGATGTAGTCAAAGCTCACACAATTTAATAGTTTGAGTATCAACTTCTTAGCTCTAGTAATGACTGATCCAACTGCTGTCAGTGATTTAGAATTAAATTGTAGTTCACCGTGTCATAAGGACCTTAAATCAATTAAAAGTGCTCGCCAAATAGAGAATGATTATAAAGTAAGTACCCATTTGTGTGAAATAGTCACTTTTGACTTTTATTTGCAGATACTCTGAAAGATGCTGTCCATAGAGGAACGAATAGCGGTTGTATGCGGATGGTTGCGTTGATGGATATACCAAACAGGTACAGGTGGTCTTGAACCGTAGGTTTCGAAAATCTAGGTCAAATAGGAAGACTGTAAACAAGTTGGTGAACAAATTCAAGAGAACATATAATGTTGCCAATGAAAAACGTTCTGGGCGGCCATTCACATCTGTTGCCATCGTATTAAGAAGGCTATCACACGTAGCCCATCAGCTTACATCAGAGGCTTAGCAGAAAACTGAGTATCCCACAGTCGACTTTGGAAAATACTACACCATCGCCAGCGCCTGAAATCGTACTACATTGAAGTCGTGCATCACCTTGAGCTGGAGGAATATGCAGCCCGATAGGCGTTACGGAAATAGAGCAGCCAGAAAGGACTTGAAATATCACCGATCTCTTAAATTCAAAGTATTAAAATGTTAAATCGGAATTCATTCCTCGCCAAAAATAATATAAATGCAATGGAATGTTGGATGCATACTAGTTCGGTCCCAGCAGATACACACCTGAAATATACAGTACTAATTCGGTCCGGGGTTCAGAAAGGTCAGTACTTTTTTTTAAGTAGGTTATTTTACGACGCTTTATCAACATCTGAGGTTATGTAGTGTCTGAACAAAGAGTTTGTAATATATAACTAGAGACACCAACGGCGCTAGTTTCGCGTACAAAATTGAACCGCTGTTCGGCCGCCATTAAAGGGAGTTGATGCTTCGCCGGGAGTGCGAGCAGTTCATGCTTATTGAGGAGTACGAATAAATATAAGTACACTTGAAGGGAAATAATAAGAAAATGATGAAATACTGCGCCGCAAATAATTGTTCGAACATAGCTACTATTGTAGGATGCTCAGGAAAGCATGCATATCTTAATATTTGGAAGAATGTTCCAAATGCAATTCCTCCTTTGAATATGTTTACAGAATGTCGGAATATTTCTTGGATAAAGTTTTTCCAGAAACGAATTAATCAGGTTTACAAGGTTGGTTTCAACAATGTCTGTAACGGTTAGGTGCCATCATATTACAGTGGATTATAATAGCAGAGTGCATAAGAAAATCCTCAGACTATATCTGTCTAAAACTGTTTTGTTTCACAATAAATGAATTAATAATGTAATTTCCGTATTGCACAGTATGTACTTCTAGTTTTTGGTTGTATTAAATGCAAAGAAATTAGTGAAAATATAGCTGATGGCCTAGTTAGGCCTATTATTACCACTACTACTAGGTCTACTATGACTACTACTACTACTACTAGGCCTACTAATACCACCAAAACTAGGCCTATTATTACCACTACTACTATGCCTACTATTACCACTAATACTAGGCCTACTATTACCACTACTACTAGGCCTATTATTACCACCACTACTAGGTCTACTATTACCACTACTAGGCCTACTATTGCATTACTACTAGGCCTACCATTGCCACAAAAACTAGACCTACTATTACCACAAAAACTAGACCTACTACTACCACTACTACTGCACCTACTATTACCATTACTACTAGGCCTACTATTACCACTACTACTAGGCCTACTATTACCACTACTCCTAGGCCTATTATTATCACTACTACTAGGCCTACTATTACCACTAGTACTAGGCCTACTATTACCACTACTACTATGCCTATTATTATCACTACTACTAGGCCTACCATTACCACAAAAACTAGGCCTACTATTACCACTAATACTAGGCCTACTATTACCACTACCGGTACTACTAGGTCTATTATTACCACTACTACTAGGCCTACTATTACCACTACTACTAGGCCTACTATTACCACTACTCCTAGGCCTACTATTACCTCTACTAATTGTATTAAAAAGTCTGTACTGACCTCTAACTTGGTGGTCATCAACTACACAATGAATAGATTGTTTTATGATAAAATTTATTCTCATTATATTTTAAATCTGTTTCCAGAATTTTTATGATCTCATATTTCACCACCATATACCTTCCTCTTCCTTTGCATGAAAGAACTGAAATATAGATCACTTGAAATATTACAGTAAATATCCATTATTATGTCTTTAAAACAATACTAGTAATACTGAAAATTAATGCTGACATTGCCATTATTCACTATTTCACATACTTATCCAGAGTGTATATGGGTGATTTAATTCATTTTTTAGAATATCGCCAAAGATGAACCATTATAATACTTTAATAAATATAGCGCTCCTCTGCCATTCATGTTTATTTCATCACGATTCATCATTTGTAAAAGATGTTTAAAACAGTGTCTATCACCAGGCTACATCAATGTATTGTGGTACTGTTTTCGAATTTTGCGCCGCAAACACTCCCTTTAATGGCGGATGCTAGCCGATTCAATTTGTGACATTTTTCTTGCCTGCCACTCACGGGTATGTGTCTCTAGTAAGTATTACAAACTCTTTGTGTCTGAATGAGATGAAAGTGATAATACCGGTGAAATGAGTCCGGGGTCCAGCACCGAGATTTACCCAGCATTTGCTCATATTGGGTTGAAGGAAAACCCCGGAGAAAACCTCAACCAGGTAACTTGCCCCTACCGGGAATCGAACCCGGGCCAGACTCGCTAACAGTTACTCCACAGGTGTGGACAGGTCAGTACTAATTCGGTCCAACCTATACAGGTATAGACAAGTTATATATGTACAGTATGTATCAAAGAGACTAGTTATAGGCTATATATATATATATATATATATATATATATATATATATATATATATGTCTGATATGTACATCTATTATCAGTCAGCTCAGCTCACTTGACGATATATGTCAGAGGAAGAACAATTGTTTGTATGCATCTGAGGTCTGATTAGTGTAATATGTAGCTAGTCAGCGATGTATGCAATGAAGGAGGGAAAGGAACTGGCCGCCCCGCCCCATTATCTCCTGGCCTAGTTGCCTCATGAGTGGTGCTTGTTGGTATCACTTGTGAGGTTCAGACCTGTCTTCAGACAGTTGACTAAGCAACTATATATATATATATATATATATATATATATATATACTGTGTATATAATATATATGTATAGTCTTATATATATATATATATATATATATACATCAAAGAGACTGTTACAGTATATATTATGAACTAGCTGTCGTATCGAGTCCGACATGTTTTCATGTTGATATGATATTGATAGTGACGTGTTTTGATGTTGGTACAGTATATATTATGAACTAGCTGTCGTATCGAATCCGATATGTTTTCAGGTTGATATGATATCGATAGTGAAGTGTTTTGATGTTTTTTTTTGTTGATTTTGTAGTTTGCTGTCTCTATCACGAATTTACCCGTCCCTGGCTTATGACAGTCCTAAGCCTGCATAGAATGGGAAGCAAAATTTTGATTAACAACCAATCCTGCTCTATTTCCGATCCGGGACCGAACTAGTAAGCCTACTGTTACCTTAATGACTCGGTACCGAACTAGTATTGTTTAATTCTTGGTTCCGGACCGAACTAGTATATATTTTTGACCATGTGAACGAACTAGTAAACTACGGGAATGCTACCTGGTCTTGACCGTCAGTTGTAAACATATTATGCTTCCTATGGAGAGGATTGGTCATAATTATATTCACTTCCTGTCTACTGTATTGAATCTCTGGATAGCATAGGCTATTCCCATGTAAGTGGTCCGTGATTCGATTTCCGACGTAGGCAATAGAAACATTTATATGTTTTTTCCCTTCATTAGCTGCTCTGTAATGTCTCTGCGGTGACCTGTACTGTAATGAACACACCACCATTGAGTCCCCAATATGACCTTGTCTTCAGCGTTGTCCAAAGTTATACTTCATCCTGTACACTCACCCTTCTCCTTCTCCGCATGACGTAATATCTTTAGATACACTCTGTAAGCCTGCTTGTGTTTATCAGTCTGGCTTCACCACTCAACGATACATCTCTGCAGTTTTCAACATTCCACGTAAGTTTCGTTAGGTTAGGTCACGGTGGCTATGGGCGGGTTAGGACAACCCTTTGCACGTCGGCCATACTGAGGCCTATTGTGCACCCCGAAGTGTATGGGATCAATGAGGATGAGGGTGTACCAGCCCACCGGCCGCATGTGACCCCTCATCCGCTCACCCAATGGAGGCCTCCTACTCTTCCCCGCTCTAAGTTCATATCGCCAAGGTGACCAAGTAGCACAGGATCCATTCCAATGGCCCCTCCAAGGTGTCGAAGCGCCCTTGGAAGTGCTCTTAAGGAATGAATCCTACGTAAGTTTCGTATACACCTATAAATATTTGAAACATTAAATTTATTAATTATTGGTAATATTTAACCATAATGATAATTATTTTCCATTTGAATACTTGCAGTTATATGTAACTACATTTCATTTTTAATATTGTTTGCAATTTTATCACTGTAATGTGTTCATATTTATTGTTATATTTATATTTAATTGATCTGAAGATGGCAAAATAACTTGCCGAAAACGTTAATCTGTATTTGTTTTTGTCATATAAATCAATTTATTTTAGTAATCAGTAATTCACTTAACACAAGATAAACTATTCAGACGGCAAAACATACAACAACAATTCCATTTATATCAGCTTATCGGAAATTATACAATATGCCTGTAAAATTTCAAATAACCGAGTCAACTGAGAATTTGTAAGAGTTCTTTGTTCGGTCCATGTTTGCCGAGTCTCTATAGAACCGAAGCTCCCTTTGCGTTTGTTCAATCTTCTCGTTTCCTTACTATTCTCGGCGCCTTTCTTCTTATTTTCACCTCTTCGTGCGTCTTTATGCTTTACCTGCATAAGGATGTTAGGCACATATCTTGCGAAGTTACGCAAAGTCATGAGTATAGATAATTTTTCTTGTTATTAATATCACTAAACATTTATAAACATATACGTATAAATAAATCAAATAAATGTATTAAAAATCGCTCATAGTACCGACTAGTATTGTGCAACGTTCAAACATGAGAGAGGAAACAAAGACATTATAAACTTCGTCTTTTTCCATATGAAGATATGTGCTCAAATCCTTAAGCAGTTTAAAATAGTGTCCTGCAATGTTCGAACATGAGAGAGGCAACCAAGACATTACAAACTTCGTCTTGTTTTATATGAAAACTAATCGCAAGATCTATTCTAAAATATGAAATGATGGGAGTGGAGGACAACGAATATTTTTATAACAAGGTGGAACAAACACGACATGCCTTCTTATGCAGAGCAAATATCGACGAACGTCGAATTTCATCATACTCAACTAACTTGAATCGAACATACTGCCTGTAATGCACATCACTAATACGTTCATATTCCGTATAGTCACACAAATATTGTTACCGAGAAACTGTGATTTATTTGAATATTATATGAAGAATGTAATTATAGCTATTTTCTGTCGGTAATTGGTATAGCATTGTTAAAACATAATGTGATATACCTATATGTACGTATATTTTTGTCGATGTTTAACCACATTTTTGTAATAAAAATTACCTGTCTTTACATCTAAATAAAACTTCACAAGATTTGTTCTAAACTTCTTATGCAGCTAAAAGTATGAAGGGATGGGAGGGATGAGTAGGAGAGGCCAACGAACTTCAAGGGCACGGATCATACAAGGCGCAAGTTCGAGCGAGCTGTGATAGATCCGTTCCTTCAAAACGGACTTCGGTTCTTGTAACGCTCGACAAACTTGAACCGAACATAGATCTTGAAATGCGCGACACTGGTGGCAGTTGCATGCAATCTGTAGGTTTCGCGAGTGCAGCATTTTCTCACTGCTCGGACCACGTTTTAGAAGCATTCGAACTTCTTTGCTGAGAATCGTATTCAAGGTTGAATATGGCAAATTAAGGCACTGTGCAATGCTCACTTTCGCTTCAGTTGTGTTGTTTCTCATTTCAGCAATTATTTTTAATTTGTCCTGAATTGAAAGACACTTTTTATTTTTTAGTGATCTCATTTTCCATAGCAGTTCAGACATACAAAAGAATGAAATACTGCTACTATACTCTCAGATCACAATATACTGTAATATATTTATCTAAAAACGTCAACTTTTATTTTTCACGAATTCTACTTCTCTTATTTCTTGTAACATTTTACATCTTCTTACCTGCCCTCTGGTACCGCTGTACCTCGCCGGTCACTTGGTGAACAGAATTTAAACTATAAAATTGTCACATTGTGTCACAACATTGTTCCATCAAATAGAAAAATAGTTTCAGCATTATATTTCTTCTTTTTTTTGGAAAATTTATTTCGCCAATTTAACATATAAGTGCGACAGAAAACTTGTGGGAAACAGGAAAAAGTGACTTACAATTGAGAAAAGCATGTAAACGAAAAACATACAAGTGGGATATTTTTACATAGAAAATCGAAAAAAAATTTCAAAATTTAGCGCACAACGCGAAAAACGTATAGGTGAGAAGCGTATAAACAAGGTTTTACTGTACGTACTGTTACATACAAATAGGCCTACATGCTATTACATACTTACATATATTGAACAGTCATAATGAAGAATTGTAGAGTGTTATATTTAAACATATACAAAAATGGTAATTTGCTGTCACACTGTTAAAAATAAAATGCAACGATGATTGAATATTATATTGAATGTTCACCCGGTTGTCAAAGAGGGAGAAGATGCGTCTTCTCCTTTCAAAGAGAGAGCAGGAGCAGTTGAAAAGTAGATGGGGAACCGTCTGGTCTTCTTCCATTACATGCGCACTTCTTACTGTTGGGTGATTTGTTGTATTAAATCGAACTATGTCTACTATTACAATTACCATTACAATCACTAAGCTATTACTACTACCACTACTACCACTACTACTACTACTACTAATACTACTACTACTACTACTATTACTACAGTATTATAACTACCATCACTACTGTTACTATTACCACTGTTACTATTCCAACTACTACTACTACTACTACTACTACTACTACTACTACTACTACTACTACTACCACCACCACTACTACTACTACTACTACTACCACTACTCTACTACTACTACAGTATTATAGCTACCACCACTACTGTTACTATTATTACTGTTATTGCTATTACCACTGTTACTATCCCTACTACTACTACCACTACTACTACCACCACTACTACTACTACTACTACTACTACTGTTACCACAACTACTACAACTGTTACCATCCCTACTCCTACTACTGCTGTTATCACAACTACTACTACTTTTATCATCCATTCTACTACTACTGTTACCACAACTACTACTACTGTTACCATCCCTACTACTACTACTACTGTTACCATCCCTGCTACTACTACTGTTAGCACAATTACTACTACCGTTACCATACCTACTACTATTACTGTTACCACTACTACTACTACTGTTACCATCCCTACTGCTACTAGTACTACTACTACTACTGTTACCATCCCTACTACTACTAAAGTCTGTGTGATGTATCTTGTCTCACTGTGAAAAGAGAGAGAAAGGAGATATGTCTTACTTCGTCTGTATTGTTATGGCAATGGGTGAGTGGAGCGATGCCGTCCATCCATCCAGTGGCGGAAGGGACCAGTTGATACATTCTGTTGCGCAAAATAAAATAACAAAATATCTCTCTTCGTACTGTGTAGTTCCGTCAATGAGCTTGTATTTCAAGAAACTGAATTCCGGTAGCCTGTACAATAACAAGGTTTTGAAAGGAATCCTGAAAATTTACAACCCTACTATAATCTCCACCGTCATTTGAAGGGACTTGGTTTTATTGCTACTGAGACAAGATAAACTTTACCATGTATACTGTTACCACAACGATTACTATTGTCACTACTACTAATATTGTCACCACTAGGCCTACTATTACTATTATTATCATCACTACTACTATTGTCACTATTACTGCTATTGTCACAACTATTATTATCACTACTCCGATTGTCACTACTACTGCTATTGTCACTACTACTATTATTATCACTACTACTATTGTCACTACTAGGCCTACTATTATTATCACTACTACTATTGTCATTACTACTATTGTCACTACTACAATAATTATCACTACCATTAATATTATCACTACTACTACATTAATTTGATAGAGTACCTAGTGAAAATTGTAATTGATATAATTGATTTCTTTTACTACATTATATCCTCATTTTCGGTGGAATAATCTTTCATGTGCAATTAGAAGATGCTGGATAGGATAGGGCAGGATTCGATACAATGATAATCAGCTATAGACGTTTCCAGATTAAGAAAGAAACATTGGTTTTATAGATCCTGCTTAGTACAGTGTAGAAGTTATATGGCAGGTAGGCGTTACTATGGCAACTTGTAATTTGATGGAAAAGCCCCATATGCTCCATGTTTTTTTCTTAACCTGGAATCCTCCATATTGTTTTTAACTGAGAAGAAATATTTATTATCTTTCATAAGTGTATTTTTAAAAGCTTTTAAGAGAAATTGAGTAGGAACAGAAAAATAGGGGTGAGAGATTAGTTAATTATGTTAATGAAGTTACAAGGTGCGCATATTTTTAGGGAACTTGCCGACATTTCATAATGTCAGAATTTGCGTAATACTTCTGCTTTATCGTCGATAGTTCTTCGAAATATTAATTCAGACTTATTAGCGTGTAGTAAAACACGAAAAAAATAGACATATATAGACACACGTTGCACGTTTCCCTTTGATCTTCTTTATTGAAAGAGGACTAAATTGGCTCAATGGATTGTTATAACAAAAGAGGCAGTGGACACGTAGCCGATGAAAGCAGCATGTAATTCATGCAATTTCCTTCCTTGTTGAAGGCTGAGCACTCTCCCTTTCTAGTTCCATTAACTGCCCTTGCCAAACTTGCGTGGGCACAACACATTCGCGGTGAGTCCGACGGGAGAGGAACAGACGTAGTGTAGCTTCGTATAAGACAATGTCTGAAATATGTAAGACGGTATCACGTCTGTCACTTCATATGTATCACTAATAATTGAAAGGGATTTAAGCTACCGTAAACACAACTCTTGATGTGCCAATGTTAATACAGGTGACACTTTCTAACACCTGTTCAAAATGACCTGTAAGCATATGTTAAAATAAATCGTCGTTGACAACGCCTTTTAAGAGATCCTATCTGTTAACTGTATTCCAACCATTGCTGCTGATTAGCTCGTAACTCTGCAGCAGTAGAGAGCAGAAGAAACCCAACTTTGTGCGGACTTCGTATAATGGCTTGTGAAACTAGAACTAAGAAGTAGTAATTTTTTGTTCCCAAATATACAGTACCAAATTATTGATATGTCATCTGTCGCTGTTACGTCACATGATGCGCAGTATCACGTAGCCTTCTGCTCGACAATCTATGGAAGTCGTTCGCCAATTGTTTGGAAGGCGCGTCATGTCACGTAACGGTGACATTCCATGGCCTGCGAGATCCCCTGATCTCAGTGTGGGCGATTTTTTCCTGTGGGGACATCTTAAAAGCAATGTGTACCGCACACGTTTTGCAACCTTCACTGAACTAAAACATAAGATTGAAGGCGAAATCACTGGCATTCCTCGAGACATGATACATCGAGCATTTCAGAGTTTCCACACCAGGCTATCAGAATGTGTACGCCGAAATGGAGCGCATCTTTTCGATGTCATCTTCAATAAGTAACATGACAAGTGACATTCTGTAAATGGCATATTATATACATGCACTTCCAGCAATAAATAATGTTTGTACTGTGTTTATTCGTGCCACTTATGTTAATTCAAAATTTCCCGTTTCCCTGCGCCACTCTGTATTTACATACGAAGGATTATTTTAATAGTGCTACAACTTCACTTTTTTATTAGTGGAATGCCTTCATTGTCCCTCCTTCACTAGACATACCCACAAAATATTCATAAATCCCAAGAGTAGGACAGTTTAATATCTGACTAGGAGGCATGAACTATTATTCTTCAAATATTCCTGAACTTTCTGTGCACATTTAACTTTAAAACGCCATATCTCAAAATTAATGTAAATGTAGATGTACCAAAATACACCAGTTAATTTTTAATTGAGGTCTTGAAATATCAAAAATGCTACGAGCTTTCTTTTTTTTTAAATTGTATTTTAATATTAACATGGGCTATTTACCTTTTAAAGTTCCATATCCTTCGGGGCAGGCCTTTGTAGTATCAGTTTTTCTCAAATAACTGTGTTCCTTACTTTTGACACTTACGGTAGTATATATTATTTTAATGTACCGAAGTACATATGATATTTCCATGCAGATATTCTGCGTCATCATACGATGAAAGAGTAATGGAACGGAGAAAAATAATATATAATAATAATAATATATATGATATGCGTAAATCACTTCGTGATTTAAGACGGCGCTCATTCCGTCGGATCCCGGCCAACTAGTCGCTCATATCGAGTGCATCTCAGCACATGTGTGGACTTCGGTCCTGCGTTCATAGACATCTATGACGTAGTGCAGAGGGCGGCCACTAGAGGGAACCCAAGAGTTGGAACTTAATCTGAGACGATTCTAACCGGCGTCGGAGTTGTATCCGGTGTGGCTTAGTGGATAAAGCATCAGCACGTAGAGCTGAAAACCCGGGTTCAAATCCCGGCGCCGGAGAGAATTTTTCTCCGTTCCATTACTCTTTCATCTTACGGTAGTAGCTTCGTCATGTCATTTCAAGGCCTCAATTTTCTGTGGCTCAAAAAGTGTTCATTTTCCTCTTAATAGTACGTTTTGTTTTAATGCGTTATTATTAATATTGTTGTGGTTGTTATTGTAGGATTGATTGTTATTCATAGCAAATTGTATGTCTTTATTCTAATTCCATTTTCCTAATTCTGTATAGACGTTACATTCAATCATAGGGATTTCCTCAAATACTCTGTTGCTTTTAAGTGTGAATGGAAGCAATGATGATCCAATTTCGTTCTTTTCACAAATTTTAACAACCATGACCTTTCTAAAAGTCTTCAGAATCTTCGGAAAGATATGAATATTGAAGTGTCTATTTTCCTGATAGGAGTAGTAGCGACTGCTTTCACAGGAACTGCAGAAAACATCATGTTCACAAATGAGGAAGCCAGCGAGAGAAAATTATTATCTAAACTGGAGCTCTTTTACAAGTATTAGGGATATGTCGTAAATTTTCACCTTTTAACCAGTTTTACTTCGTATGAAGAACGTAATAATAACTATTTTTGGTTGTTAGAAAGCAAATATGAGTTACTCAAATGGATGTTTTAAGATGTTCAGGAATATCCAAATTTATTAAAAAACATGAACACATTAAAACAAAAGAGGTGGTATTAGAAGTATGCATTACACTTACAGAATAGGAAAGATTACGTTGTGATGGATAAGTAAAAAAGATTTCCGGAGAAGTGAATTCTAAAATTTAGTAATTGATAGGATAGGTACTAAAAGGAGAGGTCTTCTAAAGCGTGGTATTCAATCTTTTTTGCAACGATACACCCCAAATACATTTTTGTGTACCGTAACTTTGTAAACCCAAACTGCATTGAAATTACAGTATATAAGAAGTAACAAAAGACTGTGATTATGTCATATGCAAATTATTAATAATAATAATAATAATAATAATAATAATAATAATAATAATAATAATAATAATAATTATTATTATTATTATTATTATTATTATTATTATTATTAAGAGTTATTGATGCAATAATAGTAATTGATATTATAAAAGAAAATATGTAAACTGCAATTATCAACAGTAGAATAATAAAATAAATATGTCAGAATTTTTACATATCGGTACCTAGTCAGTGGGATGCGTACCCCTTGAGACAACCCCGTGTACCCTCGTATCTCTGGAGATGCATATACTGTAGGTTGAATACCATTGATCTAAAGAACTCATGGTTAGAGGAGTGTCGATACAGTTACGAACTCTAGCAGTTAAAGCTCTAGGGCGGTATTTATAGACATTCTTAGCGTGGGCTTCCGGTGGATGATCAGCGAACTAATGTGTTTCGTATTCATAAACCAATGTTAGCGATATGATATGATATGAATCCTGTACAAATAACCAGTCGATAGCCAGGGCTAGTTTAGCACGTTCGTAGCGCGAAATGTCTGTAAATAACACCCCTAGAGTCTAAACAGCAGTAGATGGACAGATAAGATTGCGTTTGCAATGCCGGACGACAGCATGCTGTTGCATAAGTCATAAATCGGAGATACGAGTGGATGGATGAAAGATGGATGGAATGGATAGATGGATGGTAGGGAATAGATGGATAGGTGGATGGATGGAAGAGCAAACCGATAGACAGACAGATAGAAAAATTCTTTGTGAAGTTATGAATGTATAAAACTTTAGCTTCAATGGCGGAAAACTCTGACTAGTCTACATACTAGACTTCCAAAGGAACCAATTGAATTTATGTTGACAGTAGCTGTTATGAGGTTGATGACAATGAGGATGATAATGATTATGCCGAGAGTGATGAAGGTCATACTTATAACGATGGATGCAAATAATCCAGAATTAAAAAAAAAATCATTCATTCATAGTGTTCTGCCCAAGGGCACGTCTTTCACTGCAAACCCAGCTTTTTCCAGTCTTTCCTATTTTCTGCCTTCTTCTTTGTCTTCACATAATATGATCCATATATCTTAATGTCGTCTATCATCTGATATCTTCTTCTGCCCAGAACTCTTGACCATTCCTTTTAGTATATCCTTCAGTAGGCAGTTTCTTCTCAGCCAGTGACCTAACCAATTCCTTTTCTTCTTTTTGAACAGTTTCAGCATCATTCTTTCTTCACCCACTCTTTCCAAAACGGCTTCAATTCTTATTCTATCTGTCCACTTCACATGATCCATTCTTCTCCATATCCACACTTCAAATGCTTCTATTCGCTTCTTATCACGACCTCGTAATGTCCATGTTTCTGCCTCATATAATGCCATACGCCATACAAAGCACTTCACTAGTCTTTTCCTTAGTTATTTTTCCAGAGGTCTGCAGAAGATGCTCCTTTTTCTATTAAAAGCTTCGCTTGGCCATTGCTATCCTTCTTTTGACTTCCTGGGAGCAGCTCGTGTTATTGGTTATAGTACAGCCCAGTTACTTTATGGTGACAGCTCGTCGACGCGAGAGAGGAGAAGGTTCAACTGTGGGAGGGAGACCGACCCGAGACGGAGCGAATGGAGGGAGGGAAATACAGTCATATTATAAATGAAGTCTCATGTTGCAGCGTCTGCATAATTTTGAGCTCCTGTCACTGTGTTCACTTCATACTCCGGAACAACAGTCACTAATAAACACTAAAGAAGTAAACTAACATGGAAATACAATGAGCAGCAGTTCGGAACAATAATAAACACTAAAGAAGTAAACTAACATGGAAATACAATGAGCAACAGTTCGGAACAATTGTCACTAATAAACACTAAATCAGTAAACTAATAGAAATACAATGAGCAGCAGTTCGGAACAATAATAAATACTAAAGATGTAAACTAACATGGAAATACAATGAGCAACAGTTCGGAACAATAGTCACTAATAAACACTAAATTAGTAAACTAATGGAAATACAATGAGCAGGAATTCGGAACAATAATAAACACTAAAGAAGTAAACTAATGTGGAAATACAATGAGCAGCAGTTCGGAACAATAGTCACTAATAAACACTAAATTAGTAAACTAATGGAAATACAGTGCGCATGAGTTCGGAACAATAATAAACAATAAAGAAGTAAACCAATGTGGAAATACAATGAGCAACAGTTCGGAACAATAGTCACTAATAAACACTAAATTACTAAAACTAATGGAAATACAATGAGCAGAAGTTCGGAACAATAATAAACACTAAAGAAGTAAACTAATGTGGAAATACAATGAGCAACAGTTCGGAACAATAGTCACTAATAAACACTAAATTACTAAAACTAATGGAAATACAATGAGCAGAAGTTCGGAACAATAATAAACACTAAAGAAGTAAACTAATGTGGAAATACAATGAGCAACAGTTCGGAACAATAGTCACTAATAAACACTAATGTGGAAATACACTGAGCAGCAATCGAATCACTATATTTAACAGTTAATCACTAATTAACAATGAAATAGGCCTATACTCATGCGGAAATATCGGTAATGTTCATCAGTGCTTCACTGTTACCTTTCCCACCACCACCACCACCACCACCACCACCACCACCACCACCACCACCACCACCACCACCACCACCACCACCACCACCATCATCATCATCATCATCATCATCCATGTAAAAGATGGAGCGGTTTTCTTCTCTGTATTTCTTTATTTTCCTCAAATACTGCAAACTTTTGGCCCTAATGCTGTGATGCTCGACCAGAATTTGGCGATTATTTTGTTTTTTTTTTTTTTTCAATGAAATCCTAATTTCAAAATAACTTTCCTCAAAGTCGAGATACCTCCCTGAAAGTCGACAGTCTTTCAATTTCATTAATATATATATATATTTTTTTTTTTTTTAATGTGGGCCACTATTTCTGTGAAATACAGAACCCGCGCTTTGGTTCGTCTTATGACAGCTTCATTAAAGTTGTCCACAGTTGATTTTGGCGCCGATTATCAATGTCTTTAGTCTCCCTTATTATTTGGCTAACACAGCTCTCAGACACAGCGGTAAACTGTGCTACAAGTTTTCCAACATTTGTTACGTTTTTTCTTCCGGCGCTATCTTCATAAAGCGCTACACGTTGCTCACGACTTCTCGCGACTGCGAATGCAATACCCGACCTTTCAGTTTGCTTCTAACAGGCAGCATTTTCACAAACAGAAAATAGCAGTGAATTTATACAATAAATACTACATGCTAAACAATACAAAACAGAAGCACTGCAACTATTTAAGTAACTAAATGAAATGTACGTAACAAACACAGTAAATTGCAATATACAAGACAGTGGCGGTGTAGTAAGATCTTAGAGCGACTGTACGCCCATACTAACGTTCCCGAGATGTGACCGCTAGCGCAGCCAGGGGAAGACTAAAAGGAACACCCCTTCGAACAAACAGTGAACTCGCCCAAACCACTGCGTCGCCAGGCCAGAGCTGTCACCATAAAGTAACTGGCCTGTACAACTCAAATATCTGAAGCTGTCTACCAGTTCTACTGCCTCATTTAGAATTCTGAAGTTTACCTTCTTTAGTTTTCTTCCTATGACCATTAAACTGAGTTAGTAATTGAACCGTTGTCTCAACTAAATTAGGTGGAGTATTTTGTATAATTTCACACTGTCAGTCTGTTCTTATCATGTAGCTATTTATGGCAATACTAGGAAGATAAAAAGATGTATTTTCATAGTTTAAAGATGCTAAATCCAATTTCTCACATTTTTAGGATCATACGTTACATAATAAACAAAGTGTGGATTATTGTCGTGTTAAGCTTGGGTTCAAAGTGTAGACTTGAGACGAGCTATCTCTTAATGCTCGTAGACAGTTCATTGCGTAATTGTGGTCATGGCATCATTGGCAGTAATCCGCTGTCAAATGAAATATTAAGCTCATTTAGTACAGTTACAAATTGAAAATAAGTCTACTGCTGAATTGATTAGAGCTTTATTTTACCGTGAAGCAATTTCAACAATGAAACAGTGGATTCTGGGATTTAATACCTCTGGAATGTTTATTTGTGATTATCCTTATACACGTCTCATCGCGTTGTAGGCTATATTAATGAATTCAAGAATAATAATCATTAGATGTAGGCCTATGAGATGTGTATACAGTAAGTATATAAACACGTAAAAGTTTATCGTATAAATGCATATGGATATATGACTCATATGTATGTACAGTATATTATTAGTACATACTGTATGTCTCGCGCCTTAGCATCGTGATCTTAAAGGCATGCCTAGGACTCATGTTACGGAATGTTCACTGGTTCGAGTCCTCAGTGAGGGGGGGGGGGAAGGAATTTTCTCATGAAATTTCAATGACAAAGAAAATTCTATCGGGCTACAAAAACATTCTAATTATGTGATCGACACGAAAAGCTACTTGGTAATACAGAATGTAGTCCACCGCTGTGGAGTAACGGTTAGCACGTCTGGTCGTGCAACGAGTGGGCCCGGGTTCAAGTCCTGGTTGCAGTAAGTTACCTGATTGAGATTTTTCCGAGGTTTTTTCTCAACCAAACGAAGCAGGATTGTTGGGTAAATTGGGGTTGGACCTTGGACTCTTTTCGATATCATACTTACATTTCCACTCTTTAAACATCATCTTCATTTCTTTCCTAGGTTTCGGGCTTGCTCCGGTGTAGTGTCGGCTGCAGGCTGCCGCCGGACTTGGACCCCGTGAATATGTGGTCATCGTTGTTGGTGATAGCGCTACGCACCGTGAGTTCTCCACCACCGGCTTCATGGTAACTTGTGGAACCGAGGTAGAGAGACTGCGGTTAGGCCTACGCGGAATGGTAAAGGGATCATGTAGGCTGTAAGGGAGTTCGGAGGCGGGACGCAGTGGGATCTGCGCGCGGGGGACACACCATTCCATCCCTGGTAGTAAAATGGGCCCACTCGAGCGGCCTGCGTGCGAGAAGTCTCAGTCCGTGCACTCCCCTAAAGGGGGAATAATAGAATAGAACACATAATGTATCTATGCGATAGACACGTAAACCTCTTAATAATACAGCATATACGTAATTCTTACTGACTTGAAACACTTCACTTGCGAGTGAAAAATTAAATTCAAGAAAAAGTCTTATGCAGAGTGAATCGTAAGTAATGTCATTAATTTCTTGGAGATATTTCAAACCAAAAAGTTTAACACAATTTTGCTCGTTGTTGCTTCCTTTTTGAGATAAAAATTATTTTATATGAAACATTTCATAGCGTGTTTTGGGAAAGACATTGAGTTAATTCCCAATATGCTCAATCAGATTAAGAGGACAGTGTATTATGATAATAAATGGTTGAAATAATTTTAGTTTTGCCCTTTAAATATGCAGAAATTTTATCCGAACAAATATAACTTTTTGTTCTGCAAAGGAATTTTACAATGCAGCATTTATTCGGATCAAACTTCTGCACATTTCAAGGACAAAATTAAAATTCTTTCAACCATTTATTATAATAATAATGGTCCCTTAAATTGTCTAAGCATATTGGGTATTTCATCAATGGCTTTCTTAAAACACGCTATGAAATATTTCATATAAAACGATTTTTATCTCGAGAAGAAAACAAAAACGAGCAAAATTGTATTAAACTTTTTTGTTTGAAATATCTCAAAGGATAACCCCCTGAAATTATTAGTGATATTACTCATGATTCACTCTGTCTACAAACCTGTTTAAAGATTGTTTACAATTCTGTATCATATTATGCGATACAAGTTTGCATCGTAGGATCAGCCAAATTGTCTTATATAGAATTGTAACGACCTGGGAAAAATTACGCACTGCAGATGAAAGGGCAAAAAGGTCAGATCTTCATGCCGCAAACTCGGATTCATATTCCGAAAAGTTCAAGTGAAATTTGTGGTAGAGAAAGACTGTTTAAGGACAAGTTTTATCAAGTCGCTTCCTTTTCTTGTGCTACAATTTCATAATTAATTTCTTCATTATCATTATGAAATGAAATACTGTAGGTCGACAAAGCTATACTGTGACTTTGATGTGCTTTTAGATTTGATGTTCGACGGCAGACGCAATAATTACTCATCCACGAGGAGTTTTCGTGAACTTAGACTAATGGACCTAGGAGTCAATGAGAAACATTGCCATGACTCATGATAAAACGTTAGAACACAGAACGGAGACAATCGCTGGAAATTAACTTACATACGATCTAATGTCGGTAACTTCAGGGTTTATATCGTACAAAACGGTAAGGAATGTTAATAAAATTAATGTAGCCTAAATCACTGTAGAAAAATAACAGTGTATTTTCTTATAGCAAAAATATTTTATTCGAGTAAATGCTATTACCTAATAATAAAGTTCTTTAGCTGAATATGAGACTGGTAAGAAGCACAATCTTAACAATATGTATCTATAGTACCTTATATTTTTCTCCTCCTTTTCTTAATCTGTTCCTTCCGCTTCTTCATTTTACCCTCTCTTTTTAATTTGTTCATTTACGTCTTCTTCTTTAACTCTGTTTTCATTCCCCTCTCCATCGTTTTCCTCTTAGCCTATTCTTCTTTCTCCTCCTCTTTTTGTCTTCTTCATTTTCATCCACTTTCTCCTTATCCATATTCTTCATTTCTATTTCCTTTCTATTCTCCTTCATTTTTCTCTACTTTTTCATCTTCTTCAACTTCATGTTCTTCCTCCCCTCTTCCATCTTTTCTGCTCTTTTTCATCTTCATCATCATTATCTTCATCTCATTCTTTTCCCTCTTCGTTCTCTTTATCATTCTTCATCTTCATCTGCTCTGTCCTCTCCTTTATCTTCGTTCTCTTTTTCATATACTTTATCACTATCTTATGTGTCCTGTTCATTTTCCTCCTGTTTAACCATCTTCTTACTTCTCTTCATCTTCTTCTTATTTTTCATCTTCATCTCTTTGCTCCTCTTTTTATCTTTATCTCCATTTCTTTCTCCTCCTCTTTATCCCGTTCCTACACCTTTTAATGTTGTTCATTCTCTTTTTATCTCCATATCTATTTCCTTCCTTATCTTTTTCAGTTCTCTTCATCTACTTCCTTTGCCTCCTCTATCTCTTTCTCTTACCTTTCATTAATGTTCTTATCTTCATATTAATCCTTCTCTTCTTCTCTTCCTCATCTTTTCTCATTCATTACTTTCGTCTTTCATTTCCTTCCGCCTTTCTCAGTAACATCATCCTACAGTTCCGTATTTTCTTCTGCCTATATTTAGCTCTGTGGTAGCGCGTCTGCGGGCCGGGTTCGATTACCCGCGGGGTCAGAAATTTTTGTGTAAAATATCTACCTCGGGACTAGAAGAGATGGCGGTGCACAATTCCTAATCACTAAATTGTGGACCAATATGCCTGGGTTAAATCCCAAATCTCTCCGCAGTGCATATTACGAGAAGGCATATGTCACTGTTGATACTGATTCGTCCGTTAAGCTTGGCGGCCCCCTTGATGCTATTCGATAGGAGTAGGCTACGTGCCGGCACCGGGTTTCCCCTTCTCCCTTTCTCACCTTCATCATCTTCCTCACCCATTTCCTACATTCATCTTAGTACGCGATATAACACTTCACAGATACACATCATGTATAACGTGGCCCGCCGAAGTGGTGTGCAACTTGAAAATGGATCACAATCCTGCCATCTATCCGCAATATGCAAGTGAAGTAGGTAGGCATTTGACACACACACATTCTTCTCTTTTTGATTTCGAAACATTTCTTTCTGCATGTTCTGACTTGAATTTAACATCTTTCTAATTCACTTCATTCTTTCCTTTTAATTGGAAATCCAACCTGTTCAGTTGATCCCTTCAGTGTTTTCTACATTACATAAATTTACCATTAATTCCAAATGAGGTTAATCATTTCCAATGTTCATACAAAGTAACATTTTGTCCTGTAGCCTACAATAGGCCTATCGGCTGTTATTTACTTTTATCGCGGACTTGATTCGGTCAATTTTTGAGCTGTAATATTGCAACAGTGGCAGTTGTTCTCGTGTAGCTCGGAAATATCAAGCGTTAATATACTCGTTAAGGCAATTTCGTTATTGTCTCCTGTCTGTAATGTATCTGTCACTAAGGGTTCCATTAGCGAAGGGAGAAGAGCTGGCTTTTAGGTTTGTGTTCTTTAAATCTCAACAGTTTATATACGGGTTACACTGTGTGTTTCAACCACTAAAAACTCCCCTTATGGTATTCCAATGTGTATTTAGGTAACTTAGAAAAACTCGGTCCATTCAAAGTATCAGAGCCCAACTAACATATCAGTCACCGGAGTAGCTCAGTCGGCTAAGGCGCTTGCCTGCCGATCTAGAGTTGTGCTCGGGCGCGGATTCGATTCCCGCTTGGGCTGATTACCTGGTTCAATTTTTTCTGAGGTTTTACCCAACCGTAAAGCAAATGTCCGGTAATCTATGGCGAATCCTCGGCATCATCTCGTCATATACCATCTCGCTATCACCAATCTCATCGACGCTAAATAACTTAGTGATTGATACAGCGTCGTTAAATAACCAAATAAAAAACTAACATACCACTACTTCTTCCGAAAATAGTAAACACCGCTGAAAGTAGCTATACACTGACGTTCAAATTAATCGATACTGAGAGATAATTTGTTGGTGTAAGTGTGGATTCTATAGTTATTAGTGTTATTACTTTTAAAAATTATAATAGATAGCGAAGGTAATAGTCACTGTTACCAATAGTAGATAAATGTACCCGCATTATAGAATTTAATTTTTCATTCCACTCTACTGCTTGTAAAACAACACTGGGTTTAGCTGAAAACCGCTGATATTGCCAATTACAGTATGAAAATAATTTATGCTTAATCTATATTATCATTTCCCTCACACGTTTTAACGGCCTCCAATAATGGTACCACTTATTGAGAACTAGCGGAAATCTTTCAAAGTTTGTAAATTTTTTATATCTTTAGTTCTGACTTATTCCGTGGTTGGAATACACGATCACGAAATCGTAAGTGTACACTGTGTGATCTGAGTGAATCTGATTCCACACCATTCTGTACTCTTCCGAACACAACAGACAATCTTTTGACGCTTGGAGACAAACACAACAGTGTTGCCAACACATAAATTATATTCCCGTCAGTAAAACACCTGGAAATCCGTCAGAATCCGTCAAAATTAAAAAAAAAAAAAAAAAAAATGACCGACACAATATACCTACTTATATATAAATCAAAAAGCAAATTTTAACACAACTTATCAATATTGATTAAAGTAATAATTCATCCACATCATCTGCCTCTAGTTCTGCAGTTGATGTGCTGGGTTGGTCTACGCTGCGGTACGCTGCCATTGTGCCAATTTGGTTGAGAACATCGTCTGGTAGGGTATAGTCATGACAGCATTTTTTTACACGCTTAAGTCCAGCACGCACAGTTAGAATCGAATTCACCATATTGGTTTTAAGTCTATTTCTAAGGGAAGTTTTCACATTGTTGAGCATACTAAATGCTCTCTCCACGTCAGCATTCGACCACGGTAAAACCAAAATCATCATGGCAAAGTCTGAGAGTTCTTGAAATGGATTTTGAGAACTTGCATCCTTATATGACGCGATCTCATGCCAAAATTCAATTGTGTTGGTAACATTTTGCCATTGAACAGTGGTTAATTTAGACCATTGAAAATCAATTTTTGTTATTATATTTCCAGTTAACCCTAATTCTTTGGCTAATGGGATTATACTCTCTTTAACTACTCTCAAACACTGTTCTGGTGCAATTAAAGACACTTTTTGCAAAACCTGTACATTTCTCGGCAGTCGCCGTTGGAGTTCGTCTGCTAAGCAAAACAGAAAATTTTCGCACCTATTGCGAAACACTTTTTCATTATCAGGGCTGATTTTATTGTCCTTTTTCAAATCAGTTAATAAAATTTCTACTTCATGGCCAAGATAAATATTAGGGGACTTGTATTTTCTAACTTCCACGGTTAGCAGATCTCCCCTATAACCAGGCACAACAATTCGTCTAGTAATACCTACAATGAGTAGAATTAAATCTTTAAGAAGCTTCGAAGGATCTGCTGTACTTGACTGGAATGACTTATTGACTTTCTGACATTCTTCTAGATATGGTTTAAGAAATACAAGATAGAGTTTATTGATGACGTCACAGTACATACCATATAAGAGTTCAGCTGTGTAGCACTTATTTTGAAGTCTAGATGTCTCAAAATGTGTCTGTAATTCAAGCCACTGATTTAGTATGCGACTGACAGCAACTTCAATCGATAGCCACCTTGTATTTGGCTGCTGTACAATTTTAAGGGGATCAGCTCCATCATTTATTGCTTGGAATAAAAACCTGTATATGATCTGTCGAGAAGATGACTTTGAAAACCAAGAATAAGTTTCAGATATTAAAAATTCAACATTTCTTGGCAACATTTCTGCAGCAGAAGACACAGCTAACTGAACTGAGTGACAAACACAAGGAATCAATACAAGATTACCGACTTCCTGCTTCAGTTTCTGATAGACCCCATTGTTAATGCCTACCATTACTGACGCATTGTCGGTCCCCACGCCTCTCATTTGTTTAATGTCTAACCCGTAGTCTGAAAGTAATGACTTTATTGCACTCACAATACAATCTGCATTTCCCTGTTCTAGTTCAACAATTCCAAGAAAAGTGGATACAATTGTATTTTGTTGTTTCGAATAATATACAATGCACACAGCCAGTAGTTTTATGACAGAAATATCTGTCGATTCGTCAATAAAAAGACTAAAGTGGCCACTATCAATATCGCTCTGTAGTTCTGATTTAAAATGTTGGAAAAGAATATTCCTAATCAAACCACTACACTTTGTGCGGTGAAGTCGTAAAAGAGAAGCATGGTCAGCACCTTTGAAAAATCTCTTGGTAAGATCAGAAAGATGATCAACAGACCTTATTGAGCAATGGTTAATTACAAAAAGTGAAAGAGCAGCCTCAGCAGCTGCACATTCGAACGTATGTTTGACTGGTATAAATTGAAATTTTGACTGGCGCGAAGTTGAAAATGGTTCTGATGCTTTTAAATGTTTCTTAGTTCTTCCATGATCGAGTAAATCTGACAATCGCACATTCAGACTGCACTGACACCGCGCAATACCGGGGTCTCCAGGCACCTCCAACAGCCAATCCTTCACTCTTTCATCACTTAACCACTCTTTTCTAAATTTTCTAGTATAGCTCTTATCTTTCTTTTCTGACATGTTAAATCTGTCAATAAAACATTCACAAAGCAGTACAGACACTAATAATCGTTTCACCTTAAAAAATACACATTCACAAAGCAGTACAGACACTAATAATCGTTTTACCTTAAAAAAATACAATGTAGGTAACGCGATATAGAAACAAACGTACACTACATTCCACTATACAGAACGCACACAGAATACTGACTTACACTTTCTGATGCAATCAACTCCATCTCAAGATTCTGGACACGTGAGTCACCGATTCGTTTTATTAGAATATGTTTGTTTAATTTTTTTAACCAATGCCGAGCTAGATGTCCACTTGCTGCAGGCCTGATAAAGACAGCTTCTGTTGGGAGCGAGGTCTTATCTGGGATACACTTTTGTTATGCCGACCTTCCACCTCACATTCCAATACACGGTAGTAATCGTGTCTTCAAGTCGCAGGAAAGTTGCAACGTTCATACTCGGCGTAACCGTCAACCTCTGACTTGATTACGAGGAATTCGAAACGGAAGATTCCTTAACCTGGTACGGTACGGACAGGGCTATTCAAAGAAAAAGTAAGATTCCCAAAAAAATTAAATTGAAAATGACAGCAGCTAAAAAAGTCAAAAGCCGCCGATCTAAATCGTAATTTCCGCTAGGAAATCCGTCACCCGTCAAAGCCATTTTTTTCCCGTCCGCTACGTTGAAATTCCGTCAATTTTGACGGAATTCCCGTCCAGTTGGCAACACTGAAACACAAGAGCAGTTGTCTGATTTGAGGAATGTATTCGGGTTATCTAATCAGCATTATTTTGTTTTGTTATTGTTGCTGCCAGAGTGTGCGGTTGACTGGAGGGGCCCAGGTCAGACTGCCGGAGCTTGATGAGGGGCGTGGGAGATGGGGAGAGGGCAGTGGGGGGCCGTCCGCTAATTCCCAACTTCCTCATTAGAAGCCGGAGAGCGAGCGAGACAGAGCGACTGTCGACGCGCCGCGCCGCTGCGCTACGAGCTTTGTTGGATCCAGACGAGGACAGAGCTGTTCATGGAGTCTGGGATTCCATTCCCAAGACCTGTTCCACACATGGCGTATTTGTGATTTTGAAATTTATTTTAAACAAAAACCATTGCTTATTATTTCCCGCACCGTAGCCGTGTGATCTGAGGCGCCATGCCTTAGATTAGCGATGTGAAAGAGATTTTCTCATGACATTTCGACCAGTGTCGGTTTCCACCCAGTACCGTGATGAATTTGGGGGGCTACGAGTAACTATTTGAATTTAATCGATTAATCGAGTTTTGATCGATTAAAAAAATGTTTTAATATACTGTAATACACAATTATTGTTAAATTTAACTTGTGTTCGGTGATAAGCATAAGTATTAAACGTTGTATATCTGTATATATTGTATCGTTATATTACAAAACAACTATTTTAATACATCTTGATTACACAATTTTTAACACTACATCACTTCGGAATATGTAGGGGAAACTGTTGTACCTTCAGCATAGTGTACCTTTGAACATTTTTTGTTTTTTATTTTTTGCTACTAACTAGAGGACTCAAACTGAAGTAGACTATAGAGAAAGCCGCTAAGTAGCTCTGGTCTTAGTTTCGGTTTGACTTATTACAAAGTGTGAGTTCTGTAAACAAAAAAAATCTTTTTTAGTACCAAAAGTAAACATTTCGTCCATTGATATTCTAACACAAAACCAGATTGTATTTGTTACTATCCATCAAGTACAGTGTGTTCCCTATCATCTGGTGAGTAATAACATATTTTAATTTCCTTGATTTATTCGAATCTCTAGTTTTGGGACCCATATTTGTTTAAACGTGCACCCTCTTGTACCTTAGAACACAAAACATCTTGTACCATGGAACATGTTCCAAGATACACAATAGACTATCGGTTTTTGTTCTTCTTTTAACTTAAGATCATATCACTAAGTAAGTCCGGCGTTAAGAGACCCCCAATTGATACGGATGCCTTGAAGAAAGCTGTTGAAGCAGTTCTTTCTCCTAGAGGAAATAAAATCTAAATCATAGAAGCCTGCTGTGGTTTATGATGGCAAATACATTTTAAATATGATCGTCAGTTTTTACAGCTGTATTCCCAACTATATTCCATGTGTTCCAACTTACAACAGGGTATGTTCATGAACCTGTTGTACCTTTGAACACATTACATTTCCCTTCATTTTATTTTTTCCATCCTTAATAGATGTGTAGAACAGGAAAATGAATACAGGAAATTGTAAAGGAATCTTCAATAATTATTTCATGCATTTTTTCATTTAAAAAATTTCATTTCCTAAAATTAAAAGTAATAAAATGTGAAATGTGTTTAAAGGTACAACAGTCTCCCCTATTATATGTCTTTCTCGTGTCAAATTCTATCGTACCTGGTTAACATGTTTCGGCCTGTTATGGGCCTTCTTCAGAACTATTTTAATTACTTACTAACATATTTATTATGAGGCTTATAATTTAGTGTGTCAATTTCTCCGGGAATTTTTGAGACGAACATAAATAACAAAAAGTATGAATAATCAGTAGTTAACACTGCTTCATCCATGATTTTAAACATGTGACTGTATTCACATGCTCCGAACTAAGTGCCGCTCTGCGTTTAGTAACAATGTTTCCTGCATCACTAAACACGAAAAAACTATTTTCTGTCAAGCATTTCTCCACGATCGTTCAATTTAAATCCAAACGTTTCACCGAGTTTACCTCTCAAATTCTCATATGACATAATGGAGTTTACACTTTTTACAAACCACAGAAAAATAATTTTTTTTCTTTATCTAACTAAACACATAACCTTCATATACAAACTCAGTACAGAAACTGCAACTGCAGTCGAAACAGAAGACTGGCTCCTATTGTAATTCAATTATCAGATTTTAGAAAGAGAAGAAGGTAGTTACGCTCTCACTTGCACACAGTGTAGACATGGCTATTTTATAAGGGATGAGAGGGCTAAATCTCAGAAAAGTATGTATTTCATATGCTAGGAAGTTGAGCTGACAACAAGATGGAAGTTGTCTTACAAAACCATAAAACTTAATAAGGGTTTCGCATTGTGTTTCAACTTTCGATAGAGGTAGACTAAGTCACTGTCCTCATATTTCCATCTCTTTCTGAAGTGTTTGTGGAAAAAATTTTTCCTACGCTATCTGATTTACAGTTAGAAAATAACAGTATTATTGTGCTCTTAAGTAAGCAATTTCCGAGAGAGAAATATTATCGGAATTTTTAGTATGAGTGTGTATTAATAAAATAATAATTCATATCAATTACAACCGATTAATTTTAATCGACTCGATTATTCAATTAAAAATTTTTGATCGATTAATCTTACAACAGAAACTGATCGATTAATCGATTAAATCCAACAACACTAGTTATAACAGCGGGGGGGCTAACCACACGTTACTCTTGTCCTGGCTGGATGATCGTTCACCTCTGCTGAGGTATGTGAATGTGAGGCTATCAGTTGTCTGGTCGGTCTTGGTCTCTGTGGGATGGTGCAAGGATTATTACTGTTTATTATTATTATTATTATTATTATTATTATTATTATAGAAAGATCACCACCACCACCACCGTCACAATATGATGATAGCGATGATGATGATGATGATGATGATGTTGACGACGATGATAATATTTTCTTTTCTGCTTTCTTCCTTCCTTGTGGACTAATGTTCCTCTTCCCCCATCAGCAATTTCCTTCCTTATGTCGTCATCCTCTTTTCCTCATGATCTCGTTTTCCCTTGTGTTCTAGTGTTCCTACTTTTCCCTGATTATCTTTCCCTCCATTTCCCTCGTGGCCACATTTTCGTTCCCTTTTTCATCGCAACCTTTATTTTCTCTCAATATTCTTCTTTAAGAATCCTCTCAACCAATTCTATTCTAATCTCTCTCAATAAGATTTGTACACTCATCAGCTCATTAGAATTTAATCGACATGTTGTTATTCCTCTCCTCAGTTGTCTTTAATATTATCATCAGTCATCACCACAGACTCTAGTATTAGTTTTCCTTTCGATAACGGGTGTCCACCAGTCAGGTTTAGATTTAATTGAATTTCGGGAGGGGCATTATGATCCAGCACTGCTACCTTTCAAGATTTCTTGTGCTAATCTTCAAGCTAGGCGCACTCCCAAACCCACACCGGCTGACTACAAGGCCATGTTCCTGTATCTTCTCCAAGGGTTGTTTACCAGTCAGTCGTAAGTTTGGTCTGGTAGTGCTCAGTACTGTCAACATGTGACCGAAGAAAGGTGGAACATTCACCTTCTGTTCGAGATAAAGTTGTGTTACTGCACTCACAAGGAAAAACTTACATAGGGATAGGTAGAATACTAACTACAAACAAACTACAAAGCTCTGGTGATTTCACATTGAAGTCAAACTACAAAGCTCTGGTGATTTCACCTTGAAGTCAGTATATTCCCTGAAGGCCTTAATGCACTTTCGCTTGTCTTCAAGATGAAAATGTTCATACAAGTTTGAGAGGCATGTATCACTACAGGTTATATAACTTATATATGTTTGCATTTACAAGTCAAATCTTGTAACAGTTTTTTTTACCTCTCTTTCATTTTGTATTACTAATCTTAGATTGTCAACAAGTAGGATGTTTGTATGGGATTGATAAGCCTCTGCCAGGCTTTTGTAAAATTGACTAGGATTTATTTCAACTATCTTTGTTCTGCTCTGTAGCCCACTATCTTTGAAAACTTTCTGTTTTGAAACAGAGAATTTCTCCTCAACCTGTGTAAGATCCTAGCGAATGTACCAGAGATTCAAAGACCTTGACAACACAGCACGCTTTTAAGCTTCTGGAATTGTTAGATCTGTCATAATAAGGCTACTGCCACATTCAGAACAAAGTCAACAGACATAGTAATTTTAGCTAATCTTGAGTATTTAGATCTTTATTTAGATACTCTTTACTTATTATTTGAGGCTTCAGTCTTGAGGCGCCGTGTCGTCATGTTAGTAGGCTTTTTAATTAGAAATACCACGACGGTCTGCAAGTTTGAAATTAACAGATCACAACTATTCTTGAGGTGCCAGACTATGATTTTCGATAAAACAACGAATTTATAAGCGTTTAAGCAAAGTATGAGATGCCAGCCGTTACTATTATACCAGATATCAAAATCAAATGTTTTCAGACATCTTACATCCTCCATTTCAAAGTGTATTAAAGACTAGTTGAACATAATGAATGTTTTCGAGTCTATTTTTTTTTTTTTTTTTGCCGGTACGGCAACAGCGAGTTTTTATTTTAGACAGTATGGCGTACCGGCCCAACTACAGCACTGCATATAAAAGGACTGACGTAGACGTGGCCATTGTTTATACAATTTTAATTTAGTTGTTTTACGAGCCTTTCTTCCCAGTGTTCTATTATAATTTCATAAATGACTTGGAACGGTCGAGTCTTTTGTCCTATATTTTCCCCATAATCATAGCTAATATGTCATCCTAGATCAGTTATGACATCAGCTCGCCATGATAAGTTGCCCGCCGTGAAAACAGTTCAGCTCGCGTGCACCTGTACTCTTTCCCTCTTTCGCCGCAAGAGGGGTGGTAGGGATGAGTAAGTACACCGATAGTATCAAACATACGATTGCTTGTTTTACAGTACCTATTGCACGTAACATGATGGCAAGTGGTAGTGAGATTCTATCGAGTTTTATACATATTGTATGTATTATGTTTGTTTGATATTTGATTTTAAAATGCATAATTTATTTTGTTGCGTTGGTGGGAAGAATTAATTAACTATTTGTTATATTTTACGTTTATTTATGGGAAGTTTATCCATTTTTGTTAATCATAAGATTAAATTACGTTAGAGATATCAGCGTAAAAATTAAAACTGTTAATTGGCATTCAAATTTCACTACTAGTTCTGGAATCAGCAGTAGCTGTTATTCAATCTTAGCATGAAGATTAGTCATTCAAGCTTTCAAGCCGCAATCACGTTGGAGAGGAACATTGTATAATGTGTAAAACACATTAACTGCAAGAAATTTAATGTACAGTGACATTACTAAGTTCCATGAATACAAGAACGTCGCGGAAGATGATAGGACGAAAATGATTGATGATTTAAAAAACACTTGAAACAATAAGCTGTCCAAAATTTTACTACAATATTGAAAATCTAACTAGGAGCTATAATGCTGTGTTTTTAACAATTTTAAACGTTTTACTGTGGTTATTATTTATTTGTTTCAATTCCATCTTGCTCGTAAGTTTGCAGCAGAAGTAATGGCAATATTTGGAAGCACTTATAGGTGCAAACAGTTTTTTCACAAATTAATCTCAACAAAACTAGATGAAGACCACGTTTGACAGATTCTCACATGTTGTCCATTATGAGGATAGTTTTCAGCAAGACTTACATTGGAAGAATTATTTCTAGAGAATGCTATAAAAGTTTAGAAGATTTAAACTTTCGCGAATACGGACAAACCTGGATGTTTGTATTAGCCCTGTGTACAGTATGTAAAACCAAAAGAGATTTGGATTATTTTAGTTTTATTAAAAAAAAATTCGTCAATATATAGGAACTTTAAAAGGTGTCAGGATATAGTCTACTGCACATTTATTCATGAATGGATAGTGTCATTCGCAATGTAGTAAGATTTCTTATTGTTTTTCTTATAATGTGAAATAATATTATTAAGAATTATCAAGTATAGCTCCAAAGCAATATTATTTAAGATGATTTTCGAAACATAAATTTCCTAAATAAATTTTCCCTGTATGGCTATTAAATTTATATTACTGTAGTAACGAAATTCCCTTTACTATCTAGACCCCTGACTGATGATTTCCCACTCAAACCACAGCGCTCGAAAGTGCAATATAAGAAATAACTGTTCGTAACCTTGCCCGTGTCCTTGACATAGTTATTCTAGATGCTTAAAATAAGATAGAAATAGCTCTTCATATATTGCAAAACATTTCTACTATTATTTCTCTAAAATCGATATTTAAAAGTGATATTGAAATGCTAAAAATATAACTAATTATAAACTCATATCGAAACTCTCCTTAGAGAAAGTACTTTATGTCTCCACAGCAGGTATACAAATATAAGAAATTAGCTGTATGACTTGAGGCTTTCCCGGCGTTTGATGTAGAATAACTCTTCTCGGGTTCTCAGCCAGGTGAGTTGGAGATTAGCTTCCAAGCTTTCGACGGCTAGCTCTGCCATCTTCTTCAGGGACGAAGTCGTCCGTCGAAAGCTTGGAAGCTAATCTCCAACTCACCTGGCTGAGAACCCGAGAAGAGTTATTCTAAGAAATTAGCTGTCCATATTAACAGTACGATTGCGAAATATAAGCTTGAATAGAAGATTACAGAAAAATTGAATAGCTCCAGACCTTGAGTAGATATTGCTCACTCAGCGTAAGCGCCGCGCTCAATGAACTAACTTATGTCGTATGTCAAGTGACAGGGGAATGATTCACGGAGGATAGTAACTATCCTCTTCAAGAATGCACCGTTGTTTCTTGATGCAACGTTCCGAGTAAGTTGCCAGACACTCTTACAATTAGTGTTGGCAAATATTTTTTGTCAATCTGCAGCAGTTCATGGATTTTATTTTATTTTCGTTTTTTTTTATTTTAGTAGATTATTTTACGACGCTTTATCAACATCTTAGATCTGAATAAGATGAAGGTGGTAATGACGGTGAAATGAGTCCGAGGTCCAGCACCAAAAGTTACCCAGCATTTTCTCATATTGGATTGAGGGTAAATCCTGGAAAAACCTCAACCAGGTAACTTGCCTCGACCGGGAATCGAACCCGGGCCACCTGGTTTCGCGGCCAGCTGCGCTAACCGTTACTTCACAAGTGTGGACCAGTTGATGGAAGGGGAAGTTTAGTTTTGTAGATATAGCCCTTTGTAAAAAAAAAAAAAAAATAGGTCTTCAGAATTAATAACTATTAATTCTGTAAGTATCCTCTGGTTGAGGTTCTGGCTGATATGGCCACTCTCCAGAAACTAAGTTTCCTTCGGGTATCTCCGCTACAATTCGGATACATGCGATGTTACATGTTGTTGGAACACGTTGCCTGATATCTACAGTTATAATTAAACAATTCTCAGTGTTAATATTGTACCATTAAAGTAGCGTTTCGGGCTGGTATTCGTGAGGTCGTGCGTTCAAACACAATCTCATTTTTTATGTTTTTTTAAGAGAGAGAGAGAAAATACAATTGCTCTTATCTCTTTTATGACTGTTTTAGTAATTACCATCAGGTTCATGAATGTATTGTGCCATGACTTTATCATTATTTGTTATGACATTATGGCAGAAAATGGAAAGACAGGAAGATTATTTTCTAAACAAAAATATCTTACGTGGCATAAATAAACATCTGTCTTGGAAAATTCAAACAATTAGAAGTTCAAAAAATAAAACAAACAGCCCTTATTCAATACTTAGTCCATCTTCCTCCCATCTCGATCACATCTTGCAGTCGAGTGGGCATGGAATCGACTAGTCTTTTCAGTTTTCAGTCACGGTATCCTGGACGAGCTTGCACAAACCATCAGGACATCTTGAAGGGGGATTGGGACAATTTTTCCGCATATGTTTCTTTATTTGTGCCCCCGTAGCTCAGTCGAAAGAATGTCGGCATTTAGATGTCAACGTCTCATTTTCAAATCTTCGTCACTCCCTTTCATTTTATTGTGTTACAGGGTAGTATAATGTAGTAATATACGAAGAAAAAGCTAACACTAGTATTATGCAATTGTATTGTTTCAAATCTAACATTGAATTTATATTAGTTATATCGCTAAAGAGCGATGAAAGAATATAAATGATAACTTGAATATTATTTATATCGCTAAAGAACGATAACAAAATAAAATTATAGACTAACTTGAATATTATTTATAACGCTAAAGAAAGATAACAGAATATAAATAACTTGAATATTATTTGTAATGCTAAAGACCGATAACAGAATATACAGTAAATGATAACTTGAATATTATTTATATCGCTAAAGAACGATAACAAAATAAAATGATACCTTGAATATTATTTATAACGCTAAAGAACGATAACAGACTATATGATAATTTGAATATTATTTATATCGCTAAAGAACTATAACAGAATATAAATAAAAACTTGAATATTATTTATAGCTATCGCTTAGGAACGATACCAGAATATAAATGATAATTTGAATATTATTTATATCGCTAAAGAACGATAACAAAATAAAATGATGACTTAAACAACCTACGAACCATTAAGTAAACACATTACTGCTGCTCTACGAGACGCTTAAATATCTTAGGTTCGAAACTGCTTCTATAAGCGCAAGCATCATGTAACATCACCGTGACCCGAAGTGGCTGATATGTACTGTACATCTATTATCAGGCAGTACATCTCACTTTGACGATATGTGTCAGAGGAAGAACACTTGTTTCTATGCATCTGAAGTCTGACTAGTGTATATGTAGCCAGTCGGTGCTGTATGTAATGGAGAGGGAAAGGAACTGGCCACCCTGCTCCATATCTCCTGGCCTAGTTGCCTCATAAGTGGTACCTTCTTGATATCACTTGTGAGGTTCAGACCTCTCTTCAGACAGTTGACTAAACAACATCAACAGTCATTAAGGAAAATCAAAATCGCATTGTTCTGTTGTCCTATCTGGCTTTTAAACTATTTATGACAAGAAATTATTTATACATTTTCCGACTTCGTCTACAGAAAATATGATGTATATAATAATTAAACGACACTTCATAAACTAATTTGTGTATGTCAATCGATTATAAACTAAAGATAGGGTTTAAAGAAAATACGTAGGCCTAAGTTTCACGACTTTAAAAATATGACGGACGATTTTGAGCTATTTGTAAATTCTCTTATCATGGACATAATGAGAGATACGCCACAATTGGACGTAGTTACGCAATAAGAGATCAACTGACAAAAACATTTTTCCGAAATATTCACCAATAAAGTAAATTTGATCGTTTATTAAATATTTTATGCAAGAAGTATTGTAACATTTATACTATTACAAAAAAAAAATACCACAGACAATAATAAAAAAGACCAACCGATTTTTAATAAAAGACTAGCAGTTGAGTTAATACAGTATTACAAAGCAAAATAAATAAATTAATTTTATTCAGTAAACGAATTTTCCTTATAAAATGGCAGAGAGCAGATATCGCATTCTTGATTTTCTTAGTTAAATAATCCAGCCAACAACAGATTTGTGCAAACATCTCAATTTTCTTCAAAATGTCGGTTAGTCTATTGTTGCGTACCTCCATACAATTACAGGTGGAAGTAACGGATTTACAGACTGATACATTTGAAAATAAAATGCAATCATTTATCAGGTTTAAATTTATTTAAAATAGTACTTCCAAAAGCAAAATATCCATCAGTTTGCTCATTTGCTGCCAACATAGCAGCTATGTTTTGCTCAACATAAATTTGTGAACATTATTTTTTAAAAACTTAAAATTACAAAATCCCGATACACAGACGAAAACTTACTTGCTCTGTTACTAGTATCCGTTTTTGAAATGACATTCTGGGTATGTAACACGATTAAAATTCAAATGAAACGAAAGAATATTGTTTTTCAACGTAAATACTCATATTATGTAAATTATGAATAATTTAGAAAAACCTTAAGAATGTGACTTATTTATACACTGCCTCTGAAGGGTTAATGCCTTCTTTCTCTCTGATTCTCCTGCGTTTAGCGGATTGCATTCAATGACGTCATAACCCTTGTCATCCTGATAACCATTTTGCAGACTTCTGAAATAACCGATTAAAATAAAAATCCTAAATTCTTTTGGGACGTATAATGTTACATAGGCCTACTGCATGAAACATCCCCTTAATAGTTCGTATCGCGTGATACGGTGTATAGTAGTTTGTGTTAGGCCTATGTTTAAAAAGCTTCGCCTATAATCAACAATTCTAGAAATGAATAACATAGGATGTGCTTAAGATAACGAAACTATCAAAATCTCCGATTACATTTTCAAGGAGTGCAAGAAATGCATATTAGTAACTTTGGGTGTATTATGTCTTTCAAGTAATGCGACGTTGCCACTTCTAATGAATGACTGTGATTTCAGTCTTTTGCAAAGGATAAAATAAGATAAGACAAAAAGAAGTGGCAACTCATTAAGAGGAATATCACTGTACGTATCTATCGTACTCCTGATGTGAAGCAAAAACTGTTGTTGTTGCAGTAAAGATGGAGTTGTTTATTTTAAGCGAGGGTTTTAAAAATGGCACATACGCTAAATACGTACTAGCCTATAGGCTAATAGTCTCCTGTTGCTTTTTACAGTTCATAAAGAAGACTGTGAATTATGAAACAGTAATAGCAGAAAAATCGGAGCACCATATCTCCAGAAAGTATATGTCGCCACAAATTTAACTTGAATTCTTTGGAGGCTTTCGGATTGGTCTAGTGCAGTGATCATCAACTCGCGTATGAACGGGGGCGCGGGCAGTGCTTGGCTCATGCGTGCTTACTGTACCGGGCAAAGGACCGGTTTGTGAGGTTGCGTTGTAGTGAACATAGGCGGTTCTTGCCATTCATTCAAACAAGAGATGTGAGGAGCAGAAAACACTTCAAAACGTAGGCCACACTGAAGAAATACAACTTACAGATGCATTATACAACTCACAGGAACGAATATGGCAGATACGAAGAGAAGAGCGTGTAGCATTAATTCAACAATTGAAGGAAACTAAGCTAGATGTTGTTTAAGATCACAGTGTTAGTGAATCGGCTGTGCGACTCAGTTATAAAATTTCACTTCTAATAGTAAAATATTAGACACCTTTTAAAGATGAAAATTTGAAGAATGTTTAATTACAAGTGAAGAACTTTTCTCACAAGCGTAGAAGTTAGAATCTATCAGTTTGTGTCCTTCCACCATGATGCATCCCATCCGAGGTCTAGCCGAGGACGTTCAGGTGTAATTAGTAATTGTTTGTCAGTCTTTCATTTGTTATTCTTTGGCAGTAGATGAAAATACTTATGTAAGCGATAATCCCCAACTGGTGATTTTGTAAGAGGCGCTATTGAAAACCTTCAGATTAAGGAGAGTTCTTATATATTTTTCTCATAAAAGATTCTACTACTGGTTCCGATATTTTAATGTAGAGGCTGTAGAAATTATTTTGGACTCCCTTGGAATAACCTTGTATCCTTGGCAACCAATGGTGCTCATTCCATAGTTGGAAGTAAAACGAGTGTAATAAGGAGTCTAAGGGACGAAGTGAAAAGCGTTAATTTATCCCATGAAATTATTTCTTAGCGAGTATGGCGATCTGTCATAATATAGCAAAGTGCGGTGACTAAGTCGTGGCAAATTATTGGATAGGTTCTTTGAACTGAGGGAGGAAACATCATCGTTCACGGAGAAAAAAGAAAAGTCTGTATCATAAGTGAAAAATGAAAAAATGGATTTGTGAACTTGCCTTCTTAATGGAATTACCTGAATACTTTAAATTGTTTTCTACAAGGTAACAACAAGATTATTGCACAGTTATATGACAGAGTGAATGGGGGTTTAATATGAAACCACCTCTAATTATGGAACCTTAGCTTAACTAAAAGGATGTTACATCACATTTTTCAAAATTAACAACGATATAGGCATACTGATTTCTTAAGACTTTGAATTTAGAAGAATATATTCACACATCACGCGATTTGCGCCAGGAATTTGATTCGAGATTTAAAGACTAGGACAATTTTCAATTTGATTTCGATTATTATTTGTAATTGGAACTTATTGATTTACTTTACGATAGTGAATTGAAGGACAAATATCAAAACAAAAGACGTTATCTGACTTTTATATGAACTTTCCATGTGTTCGATTTCCCCGATTGTACAGACATACATTTTCGGATTCACATATCTGTGCAAACAGTAATTTTTTCCTATGATGAAGATAAACAAGCCATGTCATGGAAGCCAAGTATCGAATCACAACTTAAAATGTGCTGTCACATTATGCACTATACAAACAATAGTTCCAAACGTTGAGAAATTGCTGAGAGAAAAGAGAATTAAACAAATCCCGAAAAATCAGTTCTAATGCCATGTTGAGTGGACTGAATGGAGTTAATTTCTGCATTACTATTCCTAGGGTTTTTATGTGTTTTGTTCAACATTTTCCCTAACAGAAACAGTTTACACATTTACAGTAATTGTCATGCATTACCTGAATAATTAATACGAAATGTGTATTATATTTCTGAAAGTAATTAAGTTATAAACTTATTAATTTCTAACTTTGTTGAAAATAGGCTACAATGGTTTTCTTTTTCAAATTGCTTAAGATAGTTTATTTAGTTATTTCTATTCAGCCAGTATCTTTTATCATCAGAAAACAATCATAAACCTATGCAGTAAATTCATATTGCGGTCCCGCCGCTGAACGTCTTACCTGGCCTGTTACGACTTTCCGCGGGCGAGCGGGCGACCGGACGAGCGGGCAAGGCTTGATGACGACAGAGTGCTCTGAGTTGGGGACCACTGGTCTAGTGGTTAGCGAGCGGGACTTGTGCTCAGACCTTGTGCATAGGCATGGGTTCGAGTCTAGTTTGGACTGATCATAGGGTTGGATGTTTTACGATATTTTCCCTTTATTGTAAAGTGATTATCAGATAATCCCATAGCAAATCTTTGGACTCGATTCTACATAACCGCTCAGTTGATAGAGCGCTTTAAACAATTTAAAAAAAAAATAATAAAAAGGAAAGAAAGAGACCTCGTCCGTCTTTCAACCCGTGTCTCTGCCTTCGTAAGGCGAAGTGTCAGAATCTCTGCTAACGGTGCTCCAGTTTCCTGTGTTTGCAGTAACACAAAATATATCTCACCTAGTTCCCGCTCTCCATGAAGTCGATATTTATTTCAGAACTAAGTTTTGACATTAATGTAACGAGAGTTCCAGTAGCATCATACCATACCAATTGTGCCAATTCGCTTCAAGGAACTCATGTTGCGAATGGAAATTCTGTGTAAGGTCGGATAACATTAGCGACAATTTAGCAGAGGAGAAAATTTGCTATCATGTTGCGAAGTGTAGGAAATGTGTAAGAGAGTTATTAGAATGCTGTCTCACGTTCTTATTTTTCGGGAAGCGCTCACTCCTTCTTGAGCAGTTGTTATCATTAACTTGTGGTCTTGAGTATAGGCGTCCAGCACAGGGCTGTCCAAATCAGCTATCCGCAATGAAACGATTTTTATGCACTGAAAGGAAACCATATTAAAATTCTATAAAGTAACAACTCTTTGTACTTCACGATATGGGTCCGAATCATGGAAATATTTAATAGTAATATGCGTTACAAGAGCGGTATGTTGATGTTTTCATGTTCGGGGAAAAGATTGAAAAAGCGAAACGTAGTTGAGCTTTTTTAATTTCCGAGAACATGAAAACAAACATACCGCTCGTGTATCGTACATTATTTTGTGCAAAGATCGTTTATTACATACCTGAAAGAGGAATTTCTGATTAGTTGCAATGAAATCTCCATCTTGGTTTCTGTTCAATGACGGCAACTTTTAAAAACAAAAATATCTATCTTCAACATTGTTGCTATAAAATGTTTTCTGTGTTTACTATACTCCAGCAGGCCGTGATATACGTCTGTCTTTTTTCTCCCCCAGTCTATTCAATCTTCAACAGAGGAAATTCTCTTCAAAATATGTGACTGGTTCTCAGTCAATAAATTAGTATTAAATTGTAACAAAACTAACATAATTCAATTTAAATCCTGTCCAAATTCAACGTCGCAAATTTCTAGCGCAATAATTAACAATAGATCCCTATTAGAAACAACAACAACCAAATTTCTTGGCTTTAAAATCGATAATGTGTTAAATTGGAAAAATCATATTAAAGAAATTACCCCCAAACTAAATTCAGCTTGTTTTGCTATTAGATCTATGCAAAAGATAGTAAATATCAATACCTTAAAAACAATATACTTTGCATACTTCCACTCGGTAATGAGTTTTGAAATAATATTCTGGGGAAATTCCACAGATAGTAACAATATATTTCTATTACAAAAAAGAGTAATTAGAATAATAGTAGGTGCGAAATCTAGGGAGTCGTGTAGGCCTATTTTCAAAAAACTACAAATAATGCCCATGGCTTGTCAGTATATCTTTTCATTAATAGTCTTCCTCGTATGTAATCGTGAAAACTTTGTAACTAATTCAACAGTTCATAGCATAAATACACGTCAAAAAATGACTTTCATACTCCATCGGCAAGTCTATCGTGCTATCAGAAAGGAGTGCGTTATATGGCAGTAAAAATTTTTAATAGCCTCCCTATCGATATAAAAAATGAAACTCAAAACATAAAATTATTTAGGGCCAAATTAAAGAAGTACCTAATTTCTCACGCCTTCTATTCTGTAGGTGAATTCATGACATTCAATAACATTTCATGAAATTGATACTAAAACTATGTGTTGTACTAGTAGACTATATTGTAAATCTCGTCTGTATATATTTCATCTAGACTGTGACTATAAATTAAGATTTTATAATAGTATTAAGTTTTTTGACTTGTTCCATATTCTAGCTGTAAGCATGTATGAATACCATGGAATGTTAATAAATACAATACAATACAATAAATGCGAACTTAAAACAAACGGTAAGGTTATGTGATGATTTATTTTTCATTTTAATATTTTAACAATATTATTTATATAACATATTGCAGTAATAACACCGGCATCTGGAATCTTTTTGATTTTTTCACGGCTTCCTTAATGTTACTTGCATTACAAATGCAGTAGGCCTAACTTTTGTGGTGTTGTAGAGTTTACTTAATTTTTGCAAATATTTAAAAACAATAATTAACAGTGCAATTTAGGTGAAATTGCAGTAGTAAGTTTCCAATTTATAATTATTACTATGTTAAACGTCTCTAAAAATAATATGTTAAAAGCCTAAAGCAGTAAAATGAATATGGCGCTTATCGGTAAGAAGAGGGAAATTGTTATATGTGTTAGGTTGGGAATACTGAATGTGGTATTTCACACTTACCGCGTATTGGTTTTGTGCGGAAAGCAAGCAAATACGCACGATCTCGCACAAAGAATAGGTCCATAATTAATTAAATTAAAATTAAAATCAATTAAAAACATCTTAAATTAAATTAAGACAAGTTGAAAATCATAGTAAAAAAAAAGATGGAATATCAAGGGAAGAACCATTGACTTTTCCTAAACAAAGGACTTGAGAAAAAATAATAAAAATATCTAGAGCAAACAATTTAACAAATAACTTCCGCCACGGTGGTCCAGTGGCTCTCGGGACCTGAGTTCGATCCACTGTGTACAAACGATTTATAACTTGTGTTGGACAAACTCGTGATCCAGGTAAAAAAAGGGATTTTCTCCGAGAGCTCCGGTTCCCTTGTGGCATCCCAATAAACCTCAATCATCATCTCATCTCGTCGTGGGTGTAGCTTAGACCAGCCTTCTATAGCACATCCTGGGCAACGACTCTGTCGGTAAATTGGTCTACACAATTAGGTTCACGATCAGTGAAGACCCGCCATCAATAATAAGAAAATAAATAATGAAATATTAGTCTAAAAATGTAGTCCGTGGGAAAATGATCTGGACGTGGACGATGGACTGGACCTGTGTCTGAACCCATGGATGAAGAAATGAAACAAAATAATGGAGAAAAGAAGAAGAAAAGGGAAGATGAAAACTTGTACCTATTATGTAGTTTACCATAATAAAAATCGTAATCCTTAACACCATTACAATGAACGGTATCATCAGTTTACTGACCCATATACTAACTGGGCTATCTTTATTTTCTATCACTAAAGGCAGTAATAGTTTATTTTGTGGAAACCTTCGTACAATGAGACGTGTAAATAATGCGAAAAATACTGGGATTCATGGAATTAGAAATTCAGATCTTTTGTGCATTTGAATTAGAAATTCAGATATTTTGCATCTTGGAATCAGAAATTCAATTACTCATAACCAGGCTTAGGATCCGGGACACTCTAGCAACCAATGTACGCACAACGTGACTACAGAGTTCACGACATAGTAGACAGACATATTGTGAATGTAAACAACGACGTTAATGTGCTGCTTTATATTCTGCTGTTAATAGTACAATCTAGTAACGGTGGAAAATGAAGTAGAATACATATCTCACAAGTTTTCATGTCCCTCGGCGACGTTGAAGGCGTTAGCGTTACAATGAACAACATATACATACTTGCAATTAGTTCTAAAAAGCTGTTCACTATGAATTGAAAATGCACTGTGATGGCCTGAGTTCGTTTCGCAGGGAGAGACGGAAGAATATTGTACCTCTGATCACGAACCGGATTGTACACTAACGCACAGGTAAACAAAACTGAACGCGCCACCTCATCCCACCTGCAATCCATTGCACTGTAACTTCACTTCATTCTTAAGTTGTCTCGGATCCTAAGCCCGCTCATAACCTTTGGATTGAAATTAAAACTTAAGGTATTCGGATTTTTTAAAATTAAAAGTTCAGACATATGGATTCTTGAAATTAAAAATTCAAGACATTCGGATTATTGAAATTAAAAACTTCAGGCAGTCGGATTCTTGACTTTAAAAGTTCAGACATTCGAATTTTTCAAATTAAAGAGTTGAGACATACAGATCCTTGAAATTAAAATTTCAAAATTTCAGACATACGGATTCTTGAAATAAGCCTTTCAGGCATACGGATTTTTGAAATAAGCATTTCCGGCATACGGATTCTTGAAACCAAAATTTCAGACATAAAGATTTTTAAATTAAAATTTCAGGCATAAGGATTCTTGAAATCTAATTTCAGACATAATGATTTTTAAATTAAAATTTCAAGAATTGTTGACATGAAAATTGCAGACATACAGATTATTGAAAATAAAAGTTGAGATATAGGCCTGTGGATCTAACAAAGAATTCTTGAAAGTAGGGTAGGCATTCGGATGATTGGAATTAATAGCTCAAACTCTCGGGTTCTTGATATTAGGTCTTACTGCTGAACTTCTACATCTCTCTTTTATTTTAATTTAGCTTCACTATTTTTTCACTTTCCAAATAATTTTATACCCATTACTACTGTCTTCATATTCATTGATTCACATTGAAAATAAAAGATTACGCGAATATAATTACCATGATTGAATACTTAAACGAAAAGAAAAACGCGGAGGAACTGGAAGTTATGCGATTGGATGCTACAATTTCCAATTCTCTTGATTATCATCCTCAACTGCCATCCTACTATAATTGAGGCGTTAGTTGCAAAATCAGATACATCATTAAAACATAATTAGTCCGCCGAGTTAGCTCTGTGGTAGCGTGTCTGCCTCCAGATTAGCCGGTCCGGATTCGATTCCCGGCGGGGCCAGAAATTTTCATGTAAAATTTCTACCTCGGGACTAGGAGAGATGGCGGTGCACAACTTCTGGTCACTAGATTGTGCACCAATATGCATGGGTTAAATCCCAAATCTCTCCGCAGCGCATATGAAGAGAAGGCATATGTCACTGTTGATAGTGATTCGTCCGTCGGATGGGGACGTTAAGCCTGGCGGCACCCTTGGTGCTATTCGACAGGAGTAGGCTACGTGCCGGCACCGGGTTTCCCCTTCCCCCTTCCTCATCTTCATCATCACTCATTCCATACACTACACTTACACGAACACTAACACATACACTCACCCTAGTACACGACGTAACTCTCCACAGATACACATCATGTACAGCGTGACCCGCCGAAGTGGTTTGCAAGTAGAAAATGGGTCACAGTTCTGCCATCTATCCGCAGTATTCGGAACCCGAATCACGCAAGTGAAGTGGGTGGGCATTGGATACACACACACACTAAATCATAATTTTTCAGTATGAAGGAAAAACATTTGCAAGGAACCAAGAATTTGCAACCAATACCATTTTCATCATACCAATCCATGTGATGTATCTGGCTTTGGAGCATAATAGTGCTAAAGCAGTTGTAGAATCATATGAAGATATGAAATATAACATTAACTCATTTTCGAAAAAAAGTGATGTATCTGGTTTTGCAACTACACGCCTCAATTGGGCTATAAGTAGTGAAATTCATATCGCGAGGCTGGCAGAGGTCGGGTACGTCCGAAAGGACATATTTGAATATGTCACGGAAAGTCTTAAGAACTGAGAATCACATGACGTACAACAGAAAAAAAGGTAACATAGGCGGTATGAAGAAGATGCCCTGATTTACAAGTTAAAGAACCCTCTCTCTACTAGAGGTCTCCGGGCAAAATTTATTGGTTAGGCGTATATCTAGCTCACGTATAGAATTTCGACGCATAATAGCCTCTTTAGTTGAAAATATACAATGACGGCTGTGTATACTGCGTGTTTTGAGACCTATACACGATGGAAACTATATAAGCTGCCAACCAATATTGATGGTATAGTATAAATAACTGAAGAAAAAAGTCAAATAATATTTTATTGTAACTGTCAAGGTTTTCCCAGAAAAAATTTGTTTCTTGAGTCTAACTTCTTTTAAAATGAGAATAGACAGTCGTTATTTAGTTCGCTCGATACGTTCGCTGAAACAGTCGTTTGTTACTGTGTTGTGTGTTGGGCGCAGTGGCATTCACATTCAGTCGAAAAGTAAACAAATATTTAGACTACTTAAAAACTTAGTATTTTACAAATTATTGTTCAGTAGACCGATATGTACTGTTTGTATAATTTTGACGGTCAATTGGTTTCCATGTTTTATGTTTTTTGCCATATAATATTTTATTTACTATTTGTTTTTATCATAAATACAAAATAAAAAAATCAAGCGTAATAAAATAAGATAACATAAAATAGCATAAATATAATGCAATACATTAAATTAAGCATACCTAATAATATTAAATAACATAACTTGAATATATTGCTGTACAATACAATTAAATCACGTCTAATAAAATTGACTCGCATAACATAGCATAAATACCATGCAATATGATAGAGGACGTAATAAATCAAAGATAATAGACTTCAAATCGAATAGCATATCCTAAATACAAAATAATTCAAATAATCAACTGCTGTATGTTGTATGTTCAGTTGCTTTTTATGTTATATTTATTCTGTCACTCGTTATTACAGTAGACTAATTATTGCATTGATGTTCATTTTTCTTGTAGTTGTATTTCATTTCTGGTTGTGTGGAATAGAAGACCTGATGGCCTTAACTCCACCAGAGTAAATAAATAAATAAATAAATAAATAAATAAATAAATAAATAAATAAATAAATAAATAAATAAATAAATAAATAAATAAATAAAAATTAAGAATTACAATGTGATCAACGTATCGATAACCATACAAGTAAAACGTAACATATCAGTCCGTAGAGTTTAATATATAGTTGGTCCAATGCCAAAACACGAATGTGCAAAACTTCGAATTTTCACCTAAGTGCACTTTGTGAATCTGTATGATGTCTAGATTCTTATGCCAAAGCCACATAAGTGAACGATCATTCAATTTCGAGTTAATCACAATTCTTAAAACACCTATGTATGGTACAATGTTAAAGCAGCGAATGTAGCACATTCGTGAATTTGGCACTGGGCACCATAACAAACTAATGAGACAGTATTAATGAATGTGCTACATTCGTGATTTTGGCATTGGACTTGTGACAATGGAGCACATTCATTCAATTATTTTTACATTTTATTAACATCAGAAGCAATGTATGTGTGGTGCTATGTTGATCCCGTAATTAAGTCATTAGCATTGTTGTATGTATTTAGAACAAATATAGACTACCATTATTATTTTTTACATTTTAGTACAAGTCGTTTGTCTAGTAAGGCTTAAGAAGGAATTAAGTAGAGGTACAAAATGTGTGATCTAGACCTTCGTCGGTTTTAAGAAGTACAGGCAGGTTATCGATGTTTACAAAGTTATTCGTATTTTCTTAAAAAAAAATTCATGCATGCATACCGATTATAAGCTTCACATGGCAAAGGAACTCTGCACGAGAGGCTAAAGATGAACACAAAGCATTATCTTGTCCTTCAAGTTTGAACTACAAGTAGTCCTAAATACACCAAGGAGTAGGCAAGTTCAATATTTTACCTCCATAAATTGGCTGTTTATAATCTGAAGATATGCAATTTGGAAATCAGGATGCAAAGTGTTACATCTGGGATGAGACTCAACGTAAAAGCGGGACAGTATAAATTTCTCCCCGTGTTTATAACTATGTAATATCTCACTCTGACATAACTGCAGTCTTTCTGATGTCAGACAGTTATGCGAGACAACAAAATAACTTTACTTTCATTGGTATGTGCATTCTTTTCCTAAACTAGCACCCTTCTTTAAACCAGCACCCTTCTTTACAAACCAAGCACATCACAGATTTTTTCAGGTGGATATAGGCCCATCGACATTGAATGTGATTCTATACATCCCAAGACAGAAGAAAACAAAACATGTTTCAGTTTATTTCTAAGGCCTAGTTTTCATTAGTAGAGTTAGGAGTATAGTAAACTAGAATACTTTTCAGCCGAACTACTCTACTCTACCGAATTTGGTAGAGTACCCGTCCACATGGAAAAGGAAAATGATATGGAATAGTAGAGTTGTACAGCGCAAAATTTAAATCACAAAAATGAACATCAGCCGTCGTAATTTTACTGTGAGGAAGTCTTTGAAAATTATTACTGAAATTTTGCTTAGGGAAGCGACTTCCGCTCTCGAGGAAGAAGAGAATAGAACAAAGAAAATAGGGATCAAAAGAGTGCTCAGTCATGGAGCATCTGCCCTTCTTCGGGGGGAACTTGGTGATGAGGACGTACGAGAGTATAAATTGTGTTTTAGAATGACCCCGGAAAACTAGGAGACACTGCTTAAGATGATCACTAAGGGTCATATTCATAGACATTCTTAGAGCGGGCTTCCGGTGGATGATCAGCGAACTAACGTTTTTCGTATTCGTAAACCAGTGTTAGCGATATGATTTGATATGAATCCTGTACAAGTAATAAGTCGATAGCCGGGGCTAGTTTAGCACAATCGTAGCGCAGGCTAGCGAAATGTCTATGCATAGCACCCTTAAAAACTTGTCTCCAGCTCGGACCACTTATTTTTTTAAGGTGGGACTAAACTGAGAATGGGTATAGATGGCCTAAAAATCGTTTTTTTACATTTTTACATCGAATTCTAAATACTGTTGTAATTAATGTCACCAAGTTTCATTTGCTTATTCCGCTTCTAACAGGTGTTTCTGCTGCCATATTTAATGTCGTGCGCTACCTATTTAAATGCCACGATGGATCATGCCTACTCCCTATGCAAGGCTTCTCCTCTCCTTATTTCAAAATTATTGTTTGCACACTGAGACAATGGGTCCGTTTCGGATAGTACATTATATGTGTGCAACTGATAGAGTTTCAGGATTTATGTGAAACGCTTTTAAACTCTGGTGTCTATTTTCTCAGTTTAAATCATTTCTACACATTCACTTTTTCAAAATCTATCTACTCCCACATTTATTGACATATTGTTCTGATATTTTTCCTGCTGTTTCAGTGTATTCTAATATTTGATAATTGGCATTCAACAATGTGTAGTGTAAAGTATGATTGAGTCTACAAATGTTTAATTCTCTAATATGCATGATTTTTTTTTCTAAATTTTGAAATGATTAAATTCAATACTTTTTAATTCAGAACATAATTAGAGCTTGAGCAAACTAAATGCCAATTATGTTTTACCATACTAAAAGCTACCCATAGAAAAAGAAAAATATTTAAAAATTTGTGAAATTTTAGCACAAGATAGGAATTATATTGATGTCAAAATATTAACATAAAATTAATATAAATAATTAATAATGCTGATATTACTTATGCTAAAGCGTTGAAAATTTGCATGTACAGTATGTACCAAGTAATGCTCAGAACTAGTATGGAGAAAACAATTAATGTATTTTTAATAGTTTAGAAATTACCAAAATTCAATTGAGCTCCCCATTAGGCACGAAACAAAACTAAGAACAACGCGCCAAACACGCGGTATCCACATAAACAGTACACTCGACTATGCCAAACCTGTTTTCATTAGTATAGTGCCGGTAGAGTAGAGTAAAAATCAATGGTGGGGGAAGGCGAGTGGTAGAGTTACTATCCCACTGTGCAATCTTACTCTACTCTGCCATGATCAAGTACTCTACTCTACCAATTCCGTTTACATTGGTAAAGTTAAAAGGATAGTTAGCACTTGCCCAAGTTACTCTACTGGTAACTCTACTAGTGAAAACTAAGCCTAAAGGATGGACAAAACTGACTTGTAGTATCAAAAACAAACATTCACCGTTTCTTGTGAAAATTATACTTCATTATGACTTTGATAGTTTTAAGTCATTTTCGCAAGAAAAACTGAAAACGAACATTCCATGAAGAAGTGTTTGTTGGTTGCAATGTCTAAGAACAGAACTTAGACAAATATGTATTAAAGATAATTCCAAATCTGATTTCCATCAAGTCAATCTCAAAGGACCAAGAGGCATATCAAGTGAGGGTCGACTCCCAAAATTGTACAGTGCAGATTTGCCCATTGCTGAAGTCAAGTTCCAGGACGCCAAAATAATGTGTGAGGATCATTTCCATACCGAGGGAGTACCATGGATCTTGCAAGCCATTGAAATACAACAGAAACATTCGCGATGACTTACCTGACCCTTACGCAGATAAGGGCTCTAAGTATGAATAGTGATTGCATTGTTTTACATTTCTTATTATTTTCAATACTATGAGTTTTTTCTTTACATGAAGAATATTACTTTGTTTAATAATAATTTATCTTTTCTTGAACAAAATAATATTTGTTCCATTGTACGTACCAATAATATTCTTTAGAAAGTCAGAACGAAGACAAAAATTTCTATAAAATTCATCTATACTAATAATAAATCTGTAGCCGAAATGTTTCTGGTAATTTTCGATTTTCCAAAAGTAATTGGACCTAACATATATAATTAACCGCCCTGAAACCGAAAATCGCTTTTTTGAAATTTTTGTTTGTATGTCTGTCTGTCTGGATGTTTGTTACCTTTTCACGCGATAATGGCTGAACGGATTTCGATGAAAATTGGAACATAAATTAAGTTCGTTGTAACTTAGATTTTAGGCTATACGGCATTCAAAATACTTTATTTAAAAGGGGGGTTATAAGGAGGCCTGAATTAAATAAACCGAAATATCTCGCTTATTATTGATTTTTGTGAAAAATGTTACATAACAAAAGTTTCTTTAAAAATGATTTCCGATAAGTTTTATTCCAGGCAAAATTTTGATAGGACTGATATTTAAGTCTGTCTGTCTGGATGTTTAACTTTTCACGCGATAATGGCTGATCGGATTTCGATGAAAATTGGACTATAAATTAAGTTCGTTGTAACTTAGATTTTAGGCTATATGGAATTCAAAATATTTTATTTGAAAGGGGGTTATAAGGGGGCCTGAATTAAATAAATCGAAATATCTCGCTTATTATTGATTTTTGTGATAAATGTTGCATAACAAAAGTTTCTTTAAACATTATTTCCGATAAGTTTTATTCCAGGAAAAATTTTGATAGGACTGATATTTAAGGATATACAAGAGTTTTAAAATAACAATACAATACATTTTCACCGCCGCCTGATATTATAGTGTCGTTGTTCCGTAACTCCTATGTGCAAAATATAAAATTTTTCAGTAGGAAGAAAAAACAGATTTATTCATTCTATGGCAGTGGTACATAGGAGATCTTGAATTCTTACATTTTCGAAAGAAAGAAATATAATTACAAATAGGAGATTGTATTATTTGCTGTATAACTATTTAAGTTATTTAATAGAGCAAAAATCTGAAAATCGATATGTCACAAAGGAGTCATTGCAGGAACGACATCGATAGCTATAATGAAATTAAAACAAATGACTCCATCTATTTAAGGCGGCCTTGACGTTTATCAATATTAATATACAGAGAATATTAAATTTGTCTGTTTGTATGAAGTAATCTCAGAAGCTATTTTGGATAATTCCTTCACTATTTGAAATTTGTAGTTTCTCTAGATGGATGTAATACTACATATAAGGAATGAGGTAAGCTGAAAATAGATCTTTACGCACAGAAAAATTATCTTCGTACACAATCCACTCTATTAATTTGGAGTGATTTATTAAAGATGCATTCAAGACTAATTTAGAAAAATGTTAAACGGATTATCGTTACATCAAAAACGGATGTTCTCTGAACCAAATGATATTTTAATTATTTGCATGTAATAACAAATAATAAATATGTTAAAGGAATTATCATTGCACCAAATGAGTGGTCTCTGGACCAAAATGATCGCATTTTAATTACTTAAATACAATTTAAATTAAGTAACATATTAAACTATTTATCCTTCTATCAAACACGAATGTTCCCTGCGGCAGATGTCCTATTTTAATTATGTAATTACTTTATATTTATTTCTAACAAGTGCAGCGGAGCGCACGGGTACGGCTAGTTTAATAATAATAATAATAAACATGTCCCCCATTATCCCTGAAAATACTTGAAAACATTAATTTCACAAATAGTTTATAAAGTCTGCAACATAATTTCAAATATTCTTTAATCCTGCCATGCTAAGGAAAAATTAATGTAAACAATTATTTAAAATGTCCTTAAAGTATGAAACAAAGGAGGTAATTTGTATGTCCTAAGAAATAACATAACTAGTTACACATTTTGGCAGTGAAAACATTTATGTAACTATAAAACATTTTGAATATTAAAATGCACTTATATCAAAAGTAAGATTTTTCAAATTCGTGGTATTGGGATTGGACCGACAATATCCAAGGAATCAGGTTTGGAAGAAATATGCAGGTGTATGTGCAGAAAACGAATTTATTTACTTTTATATGATAGAAAGGAAAGTATGATCGAGACTATTAAACGAGCAGAGAGCATCTCTATTAATATAATCCTGTAAAACGTATATTTGAACCATAAAATGTATTATATTTAAATAAAATCACCCATATGCTACATATTATCAGACTATAAAGATGTCGTCACTGAAAACATGTCTAGATTATATTCCAAAAGCAAATATAAATTTATTTAGATATTTAATTGAGGATCGAGATATATGTATGAGACATAAGGATAGTGAACGTGAAGGCTCAAGTTAATAGCACTTTTATACAAATGTCACATTTACATCATTTATATTCCGAGGACGGAATTCAGCAGATATGATTACACAAAGAATTCTTAATTAAATCGCCACTCTAGAAGAAACCCGCTGTGCGACGATGCAACTGCATGCGGCCTGGTACACTCCCACGACAATGTGACTAAACAAGAACTATCTACTCTGGGTTCCAGTTTACGTACTGTAGAAGGATAAGTAAATTCATAAACAGAAAATATCTTGAAAATATGTTTAAGATTCCTAAAAGCGACGAAGATTAAGTCTAATTAGATAAAAAATTAGAAAATATTGTAAGTAGTTTAGGACTAAATTGGTTATTGGTGCAATTAATATAAATTTGATAGGTAAAATTGTAATGGAGAGGAGTAATGAGATGGTGAGACAGAAATGTTTAGCAATTTAAATGGTTTAAAAGCCTTAATAGATTACAAAGAAATGAAAATCAAATGGGGACAGGAAGAATATACAAAAGTTAACAACAGGGAAGAAAAGATGGTACTAAAGTGGTGGAAATTGGAAATTAGAAGTTAAAAATAGAAGAGGAGACGTAGGAAAAAATATATGTCATTTATGTAATCAAAAAGAAGACGCGTTAAACATTCTACTATCCTGCCCATAAAAGAAAGAACAAGAAAAATTACTAAAATTAAATGTGGAAATAGCATATAGAAAATTGTATAGCACAGTAAACGGAAGAAAATTGAAGGAACTCGGAAAATGTTTGTATATAATAAAAAAAATGGGAATGGAACACTAGAATATAAACATATGTATGTGTGTGTTTTGTATATATATAAAAGAAATAATAATTAAAGGGAAAGAAAATTGAGACGGTGTCGGGTGGAGTTCCTGGGTAGCTCAGTCGGCAAGAGCGCTGGTTATTCAGCCAGAGGTGTGTGGATCGATACCCGGCCCTGGAACAATATTTTCCTTGAAATTATTCAATTCTGCTTCACAGGGATCTTTGCCTGAAAGCTAGATTTGCATAATATATAGGTACGTTAACAGAAAACCACAATTTCAAGTCACACGCAGTTTTTGTGCAATCGATGTGGATTTCTGGCGTCTCGACAGCCCACTCGAGGTGTGTGGATATAAGGGGAAAAATTGAGACAGTGTCAGGTGGAGTTCCTGGGTAGCTCAGTCGGTAAGAGCGCTGGTGCGTTCAGCAGAGGTCCTGGGAAGTATTTTGAAGTATGATCATAGAGGGATTCGACCTGGTTGGCGAGTTGGTATAGCGCTGGCCTTCTATGCCCAAGGTTGCGGATTCGATCCCGGGCCAGGTCGATGGCATTTAAGTGTGCTTAAATGCGACAGGTTCATGTCAGTAGATTTACTGGCATGTAAAAGAACTCCTGCGGGACAAAATTCCGGCACATCCGATGACACTGATATTACCTCTGCAGTTGCGAACGTCGTCGTTAAATAAAACATAACATTTTTAATTTTATAGAGGGAGACATCTGGCGGACCTGAGGGAAACCATAGCATACGAAAATTCCCAGCCATTCCAAGAGTGCAAGATAGGCGTGGTGTATACGAGAGTTTTTAGTGTGGAGGACTTGTGGCGTCTATGTGGATCCACGAACGGTCACATACAGGAAAAGCCATGAGTAACATCATGCAGGATTTCAGGGCTGATAATTTGGTAAGACGCCACCGAGTTGAGATAACTTGTTGAAGTGGAAGAATATGAAATCTTTTCGCCTTATAACTATCAATGACTTAAGAGCAGGAATTTTGACAGGCGCTGTCATATGACTGCATAATTATTACTCATAGTTTTTCCGATATGTGGCCGGTTACGAAACCATACGGAGGGCAGAAATACAGCCCTGAACATAAAGGAGAAGTGAAAAGGAGCAAAAAAAAAAAAAAAAAAAACCCCGCCCATATCATTTTCGCTTACACTGTCTTAGAAACAAATCCACAATAAGGCATCAGTGGTGGATTTTAGGCGACCAGCGGGAGCTAGAAGCTCGTAAAAGCTATGATGCCTGCTTTATCCAATCCGTCACTGAGCAATGCTTACCTTTCTGTCTACTCGTATCCGATCGAAACATTGCTGTCTCAGCCGAGGAAGGTAGAGAGGGGAGTTCTGCAGTGACTAAATTGAAGTATTAGTGTCTAGGCCTGCACAAGTATATCCGTCACATTAAAATTTCTCGTATTCACCTCCCCATTTTGCACTCTTGGAATGGCTGGAATTTTCCATGTGTTATGGTTTCCTCCAGGTCTCCCAGATATCTCCAACCATGATCACACCTCGAAATATGTCCGCCAATGCTATACGAGTAACACAGATACAATTTTCATGGACAGATTTGTCTCTCAGGAAAATTAACAGGTATAATGGGACTTTTCTCCCACTCTCTATTTTGTGCGTCATGACCAGAACAGATTTAATTTGTAATATTTTACTAGTTTTTTAATTACTTGTAATTTTGTTTTTTATTATGCTTAGGTAATACGCCTAATGTTTATTCATATTATGTTCTGTAGATTAGTCTATTTGAATTAAATTTCTTAACACTGAAAACGAAAGAGATTAATTGATGCTGTACATAGGCTATCTTATGTCACCCGGTCTATGTATTCTTTCTTGTTCATAACGAAATACGATGTTTCCGCGTTCACCGAATCATCCTTACAAAAATGGGTCGTAGTCCTCTAACCCTGGTTCACGTTCTTGCTGTCTGTTAGGCAAAAGAACTGCTCTATATCACAATTTCTCAGTGATCTTATATTGCTACCCCGGTTCACTTCCCACAACGTTCACCCTTATTGTCTGTTAGGCAAAAGAACTGCTCTATAGCGCACTTTCTCAGTGATACTTTCTAGCGTTTGAATTTTATCGCAAGAAATACAGTAGGACCTGTGCTGCTCTAATGAGGGTAATCTCATATACATAGACACTACTTCAATGGGATTTGGGTGAAGCAAGACTGCAACAGTGTGTTCTCCTTCCCGCCCCTCAGATTGTTCGACTTCGCCACTTCTCTGCGTCTTTGAACTTGCTTTCTGCGTTCCTTTCATCATCTTAAAAGTCACGTCTAAATTCTCTCGCAAGCGCGCCCTTAGCTCACGGCTGGGTGCTTCCTAAGTAGATTCAGTGCTTTTCTTCGTATTTGTATGCATGCTTAGGATGATGCATTTTACTCCATTCCTTCAATTTCAGCGTCTATTAATAATATCCGAGGTTCCATCATGCATAATTTTGCGATTTCAAATACAACTGCGAGGGAAATAGTAATTAATCTTAATGTGGGACGTAGTCAGACTGTTCTGGAAACGAATAAAGAGTTTCAACAAGTTGTTGGTATCATGAAGTACTCTGAACAACAGCTTTCAATTTCCAATTCACAATGAAAGAAATAATGCAAGCTTCCTGAAGCCAATTAGGTTATTCATTACAATTTCTGTAAAATGGAATTATTGTAACAAAAGGCGGAGGTATTATGACGTCTAATAATACACGGATGTCTTAATTTAGCTTATTAATGGTAATGAGAAGTTTCTTTTCTTTTGCTTCTAGTTATAATAATATACGTGAGAATAAAAGAATGTACATGTAGTTGGTGAAATTCAAACTTACAATATTAAAATCTTCTTGCAAAATACTAAACTGTTTTTCTACAAAGAATGTTTAAAAAACTCATCGTTAGCGAAACGAGAGACCGTCTGAGACCGAGATACATCCAAGTCTAAGATGAATTTGTGGTAGGATGAAGTGTTGAATCGGAGTATCTAGATGTAGTTCCGTTTATCCTGCCATTATTCCATCAATGTTCCTTTCTTCTTCTTCTTCTTCTTCTTCTTCTTCTTCTTCTTCTTCTAGCCACCGGCGTGGCTCAGTCGGTTAAGGCGCTTGCCTGCCAGTCTGAAGTTGCGCGCGCGGGCTCGATCCCCGCTTGAGCTGATTACCTGGTTTTTTTCCGAGGTTTTTCCCAACCGTCAGGTGAATGCCAGGTAATCTATGGCGAATCCTCGGACTCATCTCGCCAAATACCATCTCGTTATCACCAATCTCATCGACGCTAAATAACCTAGTAGTTGATACAGCGTCGTTAAATAACCAACTAAAAAAATAAAAAATTCTTCTTCTTCATCATTATCATCACCACTATCACCATAAAATGAAATAATTCGGAAGTTATGTATTATGCCAGTCCTTAAGAACCAAGTGTTTTACGTGAAGTGTAGCATTGTATGGGGCAGAAACACGGACAGTACGACGAAGTGAAGAGAAGCGAATAGAAGCATGTGAAATGTGGATATGGAGAAGAATGGAAAGTGCGAAATAGACAGACAGAATAGGAAATGAAGCTGTGTTGGAAAGAATAGGTGAAGAAAAAATGATGCTGAAACTGATCAGGAAGACGAAATGGAATTGGTTGGGTCACTGGCTGAGAAGAAACTTCCTACTGAAGGATGCACTGGAAGGATTGATGAACGGGAGAAGAGTTCGGAGCAGAAGAAGATATCAGATGATAGAAGACATGAAGATATATGGATCATATGCTGAGACAAAGAGGAAGGCAGAAAATAGGAAAGGTTGGAGAAAGCTGAGTTTGCAGTGAAGGAACTCCTCTTGGACAGAACACTGAATGAATGAATGAATGAATGAATGAATGAATGAATGAATGAATGAATAATCATCAGGTTAATGAGCAAACCTAACATTTAGTCATCCACAAGCGGTACTTGTGAATTTGGTCAAATGAATAGAGATTTCAAGTTACATAAACACACGGGAGGCACTGAACTTGTATTGCAAACGACAATAACATTTTCCATTACCATGACAGCTTATCACTTTTGCCTATTTTGTACGGACGAAAGAACTCAATCTAAAATAAGATTGTTAGGAAACTTTAGAATAGAAAGCAAGAGTGTCGTAATTAGCTTAAATCAGTTCTTTTTCCACATTTTTATGCTTGATTTAATAAATGAAATACGCTGTTATATCGAGATAGTGCATTATCAACTATATAGTGCGTTGACCTTTCATTACAACAACGCAACCGATGTTTGTTTTGGATATTTATCTTAATTTTCCCGTTTCGATCAGGCTTTCATTAGGCCATCTTAATTGTTGGAAGACTGACTTTGGACATAATTATGTATGTCTCTTAAAATAATTGATTTTTTTTTCCTTATATATGTATTGAGTGTTTCAAAGCATGTGGGATCCATCTCTGGCACGTATACAGGGGTTAAAAATAATAATCTTCTTGATTTTAAATTACATTATATTTGTTTTCCAGAAAAAAAATGCTTATCTTTAAAGGAAATGCTTAAAATAAACTTGTTGTCCATGCATACAAATGCTGCAATGTCTTATCTGACCACCTAACCAGTTAAGAAAGAGTTGCTCGTGTGTGTGTGTCGATTTCCTTTGCAACCTTGTGCAACATGTTGTGGAAAAATTTCAGCGTTCTCACTAGGTGCTGGCTTTGCGTAAATGATAGATTTAAGATCGTTTCCAAAAGAAAAAATTAAACGGATTCATATCTGGAGAGTCTGCTGGTTAGAGCATGAGACTTTTGTGGCTAATATGTTGTGTAAAAAGTTCACCGCTGTGGAGTAACGGTTAGCATGTTAGCGTACCTGACCGTGAAACGAACGGGCCCGGGTTCAAATCCTGGATAGGACAAGTTAACTGGTTGAATTTTTTCCGTGGTTTTCTCTAAATCTATTACGAGGAAATGCTGGGTAACCTTCGGCCCTGGACTCATTTCGCCGGCATTATCACCTTCATCTCACTCAGACGCTAGATAACCACAGCAGTTGATAAATCGTCGTAAAAACCGATTAAATAATAAATGTAATGTAAAAATCCTTTGGAACTCGACCAACATGAGGCAGAGCATCATCATGCATAAATCATAGGCAATGAATATATTACACCAAGCGATTCGTTGAAATTCCGTCTTAAAATTTCAATAGAATTCTTCTGCCAATTCATTGTGTCTTCAGTTGAACAGGCGTAACACTCAATTTGACTGTATTCGAGTAATTGTCATTCATCCCGTATTTAACAAGTGAGGTAGTAATAGGGTAGGTACAAGACGAAGCCTGACTGATTACCGAGCTCGTCGCTCGTAGCCTAGCTGGTTGCTGAGTAGAGGGTAATCAAAACGAATCATTCTACTTTTCAAAATTGTCTTAAAAAACTCAATTTGTAAAAGTGCCAGGATGGACTGTATTGGTCTCCAGGATCTCCTCAGTGTACCTTAGATATTTTGATACTTTCAGTGCCGAAATAACCACTTAAATAATTCCACTTTTCTCGAAAGCGTCTTCTGTCGTGATAAAACCTTTTCATTAAATTCGATATAGTTCATTGTGATGCAAATAGCATTGATAAAAGAATGAGCATTAATTGCCAAATAGTCAGTACCGATAATTATCTCAAGTTTCTAAAATCCTCACTTATTGCAAAACGTTCATTTTTCATTTAGAAATTTACTTACTATTGGTAGCGTATCCTTTTCGCACCACCTCATTCTAGTGCAGAGGTCATGGGACTGTCTCTACCCCTCCAAGAGCCTTTATGACATGTGAAGGGACTACTTTTACCTTTATTGGTATTCATTTCAATTCCCACTTCATCTCACAATTTCACTATAAGATATAGGTTTTGGTGGTCGGAATGAGCCTGATTCCAAACATTGTAAATATTTGAAATTAGTCTTTCACAATCCATTATACGCGTAGGGATGAATAGCAGTAGGCGTTTAGTACGTGGGGAAGTGTATACGGAAGCATGCGCAGTAAAGGCATTTAGGTCTCAGGTCGGAAAAATGAAGAGTTCCATTCCACCAGCTACCAGCGAGCTAACAGGCTAGGTAGTAATCGACCGGACTGTCTTCGTCTTGCACATCTCCATTGTGTAACGTTTAGACAATCCTTGAAGCAAGATAACCAGTCAGGTTACCAGCTACCAGCTAGCTAACAGGCTAGGTAGCAATCGACCGAACAGTCTTCGTTTTGCACATAATTATACATTGCGTAACGTTTAGACAATCCTTCCAGCAAGGTAACCAGTCAGGCTACCAGCTATCAGCTAGCTAACAGGCTAGGTACAATCGACCGAACAGTCTTCGTTTTGCACGTCTCCACTGTGTAACGTTTAGACAATCCTTCCAGCAAGATAACCAGTCAGGCTACCAGCTATCAGCTAGCTAACAGGCTAGGTACAATCGACCGAACAGTCTTCGTTTTGCACGTCTCCACTGTGTAACGTTTAGACAATCCTTCCAGCAAGATAACCAGTCAGGCTACCAGCTATCAGCTAGCTAACAGGCTAGGTACAATCGACTGAACAATCTTCGTTTTGCACGTCTCCATTGCGTAACGTTTAGACAATCCTTCCAGGAAGGTAACCAGTCAGGCTACCAGCTATCAGCTAGCTAACAGGCTAGGTACAATCGACCGAACAATCTTCGTTTTGCACGTCTCCACTGTGTAACGTTTAGACAATCCTTCCAGCAAGATAACCAGTCAGGCTACCAGCTATCAGCTAGCTAACAGGCTAGGTACAATCGACTGAACAATCTTCGTTTTGCACGTCTCCATTGCGTAACGTTTAGACAATCCTTCCAGGAAGGTAACCAGTCAGGCTACCAGCTATCAGCTAGCTAACAGGCTAGGTACAATCGACCGAACAGTCTTCGTTTTGCACGTCTCCACTGTGTAACGTTTAGACAATCCTTCCAGCAAGATAACCAGTCAGGCTACCAGCTATCAGCTAGCTAACAGGCTAGGTACAATCGACTGAACAATCTTCGTTTTGCACGTCTCCATTGCGTAACGTTTAGGCAATCCTTCCAGGAAGGTAACCAGTCAGGCTACCAGCTATCAGCTAGCTAACAGGCTAGGTACAATCGACTGAACAATCTTCGTTTTGCACGTCTCCATTGCGTAACGTTTAGGCAATCCTTCCAGGAAGGTAACCAGTCAGGCTACCAGCTACCAGCTCTGCTTCGTCTTGTACGTACCCTTAGTCCATTTTATAAATTCATACAAAGGAGTTCTTACGGACTTGGAAATTTCGATAATGTATATACAGTAGAACCCCAATTATCCGTCACCCTATTAACCGATTGCTGGATTATCCGACTATCTTTCTCTTGCTTTTTTTTTTTTGTTACAGACACATATATAGTCTGTCTTCTTCATATGTATGAAGTACTACTATACGTTATATTAGTACCAGTACGTATTACAAACCTTCACACTTACACAGTATGATCTGCTGTTAAGAGTTGCCGTACTGTAGAATTCCTATATAAAATATATTCCATGAGTATCAAAAGAAAACATGATGTGCTAAGTACCGAAAAAGACGCAAATAGTTGAGTGGTTCGGGGAAAGGGAAACTGTGGCTCATCTCGCATCAGAGTACGAGATTTATTTTATTTATTTATTTACTTATTTATTTATTTATTTATTTATTTATTTATTTATTTATTTATTTATTTATTTATTTATTTATTTATTTACACTTGAGCTACATTACGCATTGCATCCCGAAAGAGCAGAAGCTCGTGCTGGCGCAGTTCAGATCAGTTATACAAAATATATCACAAAATTAAGAGAGTTCATTGAGCACAATAACATTAATAAATGGTAAAATAATACAGCATGTAGTAATAGGGTCTATATACAAATAGAAAATACAAAAGAACATAAATTGGTGTTACAACTGTACGCGATTTAATAAAAATCAACAATAAAGTGTATGAAGTATGTAAATCTACAACACGAGACCTGTATTATTCCTGTTTCCGCTGACAGCATTACAAGGAATTTCCTTGCCCCTTAAAAACCCGTCGTTGACAACCAGACTTGAATGAGTGAAATTTTGATTCACTACCTAGCGTGTAGGAACACGGAGGAAGTTAAGAAATGCAAGTATTATTCACTTGACTTACGAAAATATTTTATGGTATGGATTATCCGATTTTTTCGCTTAACCGTCCAGTCCACCCCCTTCATTACCACGGATAATAGAGGTTCTACTGTATTTTTTATGTAGATACGTCTTTAAAATCGTTACCCTCCAGGAAAGAAAAGGAGGGTTATAATAGACCTGTTTCTAATATCTAAAAAAATTCAACCGATATCCAAAATGTGACAACTCCGATAACCAAAGGATAGAAGCATCGAACAACAGCTAATGCGCGGGTGGAATCTGCCATTGGTTCTTTCTCTCTCAGCCATGAGTCTTCAAGTCAGACTCAGTATAGGCCCTATCACGAGTTGCAACGTGGTAGGACGGTGATACGGATCTCAAACGATTCGTCTGAACGAGCTCTGACCAGAAAATGCTAGATCATTAGCATCTAAGCCAGACGTTGACAAGCGGCTCGTTATCAGTCCTCACTTGTACGCTCGGAGTTCGGAGCCAGTTGGAGTCAGTCAGTTACCTGCGCACAGTGGTGGATAGCAGAATACCCGACTCCACCAATTCTAGACCGCTTACAAAACAGGTGAAAGTGTGTAGAATATATTTTCAATATTAGTGGAAGGAAAAGTGTTTGTTTATAGAAAAGAATGGTAATCCATTGTCTTCTATGCTTGAAATCGTCTTCAAGTAGACCTATCAAGATTAATAGACTAATATTAGTCGACATTATGACAGATACTATAAATCTGAATATGGGCATGTTCTTGGAAACGAAAGACGTGATTTTCTTCAGAGATTAAAAAAAAAAAAAAAAAAAACAAGAAAAACGGCGATAAGTTTTTCGTTGTGTAATGTTTATTATTATTATTATTATTATTATTATTATTATTATTATTATTATTAGGCCTATTATTATTAATACAGGCATAATTATTTTCTGTAAGTTTATTATACACGCTTCAACATCTATGGTCATGTCGCATGTAGGATATTTGGGTATATCAGTAAGCCGTTGTTATTACTACTCAGTTCCTGTTTCTATTGTGTGTTATAAATGGCTTGTGTTCATGAAATTGATTTGAGATTTTTTATTAATGTTCATACTGGTGATGGAGTTGGTGATGAATCATGGTACGTAAATTTTCAATCCAGCATTTGATTTTGTAACTGAAGGAAATCATGAAAACCCCAGTCACATTATTATTATTATTATTATTATTATTATTATTATTATTATTATTATCTACTGTTGTCTCATGACGTCCAGGGTCTTAGCACAAAGGACTGCGAAGATAAGCACATCATATAAGAAAGGTTAATTTTTCAAAGAATTCGTGACTGCAGTAAGTAGCATTCTGTGTCCAAAAGAATTGCCTTCGTTTGAGTCAACAAGTTTATCCAACCATAGTAGCTACATACCGTAGAGTTGAAGATATGGTCCAAGACCTCAAACTTCAACTACAAGAGAAAGCTAATGAGTTCATATGTTATTCGACCGCCCTTGATGAAAGTATAAATGTCGGCGATATTGCCCAATTAGCCATCTTTATTCTGGGAGTTAACGTAAAATTTGAAGTCACAGAAGAGCTTGACATTGTGAATTTGAGAGCTTCTACTACTTTCATTAGCATTTATATTGATTAAACATTGCACTAATATGACGATTGTTCCAATGAGTATTTGAGGGGAAAGAAAGAGAGTAGGTCTAAGTGAGAGTTACGCGTACAGGAAAAATATTGTGTAATACGCCACTGCTATCTTCACTTGTTTTCTGTATTCTCGCTCCCAGCGCGTCGTAGTAAACAGAGACTGACTCTTCCGTCGATTCAGTTGGCAGTCCCTGATCTAAACTGATAATGGAAAAAGTTATGTGATAATATCGAAAAAAGTAGGTATATGATTAAAACCGAAATTTCGAAATAGTTGCAGCTGAAGTCCAAATCAAAATATATCATATGAAAGAGGAGCTCAAAATGAATCGAATATGCTCAAAATTACCCAAGACGAACGATGCAGGATTTGTAGAGAAAGAGAGAGGGAAGAGACAGAGAGCGGAAGAAAGCCGAAGCGGTGCAAATCGGAGAGCCCCAACCGACCATTTCTACTGCGAGTACGTGCGAACCAATGGATGTGGACATTGAATACACACATATCAAGCCAGTAAACGTGGTTAGGTCTCAAGATGAATGTGATAATAGCAATAATAATAATGATGACGATGATAATAATAATAATAATAATAATAATAATAATAATAATAATAATAATAATAATAATAATTGTACCCTTTGTAAATCAGCTTTGTTGTTAATACTACAATCAGTTTTATACAAAACCCCAGTCATCAATGATCCTGTAGACCAGCGGTATTCAGCACAGAGCACCCTGGGGCTAGCGTTTCTTACCCGCAGAGAACACACTGCACTATGGTGCATTCGTAGCCGCTAGCGGGTATACTCTCTACCTCTTCTTGCTGCACGACGGGGGACACGGGACGGCTCCGCTTACCCTTTACTCATTTCAGCGAGTGCTGACGACCACTGCTGTGTACCATTAAAGAGAATATCCGTGCGTTGTTTTTAAAGCGCTTCAGTAAAGCGCTTCCTGCCTTTGCTGCAGCAAAATGAGGGTCGAAAAAAAACGCAATTAGGTCAACTGAGTGCAAAATGGTGGATAATTAATATTGGCTTCTATTACTGCAGTAATAATTTTAACCTTGAAAGAACCGAACATATTAAATAGTTTCGACTTTCATGATAAAGATGACATGGATTTATAAAAAGTTGCAAAAGACCAAAACACGCATTCCGCCATGATGGATCGTGCGTTGTAAAGCGGTGTTTTGATTTGCTGCACGGTTGCTGCAGCGCTGCTGCAGCGACAGTGAAGCAGATGTAAAAAAAGAACGTTCTTGCTGCAGCGATTTACGTCTTGCTTAAAAAAAAAAAGCGCACGGTATGTAAATAGAATTCCCAAGTAATTTGTAACCGTATTCTTTTGCAACTAATATCTTTAAAACTAATATACTGTGTTTCCTTAAAGTAATTTTTTTAACACTTTTTCCTTTTCGTTTTTATCACAGAAATGATTTTTTCTGCAAAAAACAGCTAATTTTCGTGAAAATTCGCAACAAATTTACTGTCGAATCAGTCACATTTTAAATAAAACCCTGCATTTACTACTTGGTGTACCTCTCTGTTACATTTCGCGTTTATCGCTAATAAAAAAAAACTGGGCCCGTATATAGGTAGTCATATTTTTGTCTATCTGATGTGAAGATCTCTGCGGAGAGTTTGAGGGAAGGTTTCGATCTGAGATGATTAACAGTTCGCTTGTTAGGTGGAACTCGAAACCGCGATCATGGCTTCAAAACCCTTGCGTACCCCATGGCTGATTAGGGCCCTAGCTATGCAAATACTGTAGAACTTAAATACGACTTTGAGACAGGACAGTGGGCTACGTGCGGCTGGCATGTCCACTGGACATTGTCCAGCTTGACAGCTCTGTCTCTCGTGGTGTTATCTCCTTTACTCCATCGCCTTCGCTTTGTATCTGGAGCATTGCCAGGAGCATCAAGCCTACTGTCGACGCTGGCCCACACATTGTCCACCGCTCTATAGTACACATTGTTCACTGTCGCGCTAAGTGTGAACTCTGAGGGATGGGTGGATCGTTGGCCGAATGACGCCGTATTGCTCTAATGAGCAATTTCTTGTGATGGAATTGTTTCATAATCATTGTCAGAATAATTGACGTATCAAGGACCTAATGAGCAATTTCTTGTCGTGTCTGTGTTTGGTCGGCTGAAAATGATCGTATTTCGAATACACAGGGTGTTTAAAGAGGTTTCCGACAGGCTGGAACATGCCACTTTAGCGAATTGCAACTGTAAGGTTTCTTTATTTTTATTAACGAATTTTTTCTATACGTTCGTTGTAGATTGCAATACAACAGAGAGATAATGATATACGAAAATAATAAATCGTAGTTACAGTATTAACACGGTACATCCGATATTAAAGACATTCCTAATTATTACTCGAGTAATTTCGGGAAAAGTCCAGAGACGGAACACCAAATATATATCGCGGCCTTGGTTTAACAAGGTTCTAACTGACAAAATTGTCAAAAATGTGTTTTTCATTTGTAATCACTCTTTATAATACTGTCTAGCTTATAAATACATTTCAGCACCATTTGTTGAAAAATGAACGAACTAGCAATGTGACAGAGTTCTATATGATGACAACTTTTCAAAATATTTATTTTGACAAAGTTCTAACTGCAAGCTGCTACTATTCTCTCGCAAAGATCCAGGAATTTAATTTGTGTTATACACAGCTAAGCATGATAAATTTTATTTGTAATTTTCATGGCTTATTGATCAATATATGAGTAATGTGTTCAGATTATTGATAATTATTTGAAAACAAATATCAGTATAACGGTACTTTTTCCCCATAAGTAACAGCTATTAGCATAATGAAAGTAGGATATCAAAGTTCTGACGATATGTTCTGTAATGACTTCACTGATGATTAGATTCCTCCTACTTCATCTGATAATGAAGATTATGAAGAAACAACCCCAAGAATGTAATTTCTTCAATTAGGTGACGTATTGTTTCACAGAATTATAATGCCAACAATAGCATTTCGAAGGACAAAGATTTACAGAATGAAGAAAGTTTTGAGTGTATAGGACAGCCAAACATTACGTAAAATGATTTTTATGTTCAATCCCTTCGTTTTCCACCTAGCCACTTTTTTCACGTGTTCATAACATTTACACATCCCCATTACTTAACATATACATTTTTTATTCGTCAATAATAAATTTGATGACTATCTTCACTTTCAAGAAACTCCTTCTTAAATCAATATTTTTAATTGTGTAATTATTTGTTTAATTTAAAAATATAATAAAAGCAACATAAAATATATAAATGTATTTAAATAATACGAGAGACATTGAAATTATAATAGGACTAGTAACAACAAAATATACATATTATGTAACTATTAATTTCAGAAATAACCAAGAAAATACAACAAAAAAGAAGGTACGGAAAGTAGTGTCTAATCTGCAGCCATGGAAAAGCAATATTCGAAGTATACATCCTCCACATACAGGCCTGACGTAAAGTAAGATCGGCTTTTCATGAAGAGTGATATAACAGGGATTTGATTGTTTTCACAAAATATAATTTTAATTTCTGTAATTTATGTAATGTCAATTGTTATATAATTATAAATTAAAAGAGAACAATTTTTTTAAAATTTAAATGTTTTATGTAATGAATAATAATTTTTTAAGTAATGAATAGAAATATAGTTTGACAAAGTTCTATCGGCACTTAGAATCTTGTCTCACCCAGAAAATTCATTATGGAAGGACATAGTTCTAACTGCAAAATTAAATATTCTAAATGAAATGAATAAGTGGTCAAACTAGGCTATGAAAGTATGCAATTATAAGTTCAATGCTTTAAGATGCCATTCGTAACATTTCATAAGTATAAGAAACTAAATGTTCATATTACAATAAATTGAAACTTTGAAGCTCTGTATCTCAAAAGTATGGAAAAAGCAGTTAAAACTTTGTCAAACCAAGGCCACTACATCGTGTCCAGCTTCAAACAACAATAACAGAAATGGTTATAGCCTAACTGAAAATGTATACGACAAACAGAAATAAATCTGCCGAGGTTTGTTAGTACACCTCTTGCAATTTACGTAAAAATGACGTGTTTGCCATAGAATTACTGAATTAAATGGAAACACTCTCAATCTATGACACATAATATATACTTCACAGCATCCTCATGAAATCCCGCCATTCATTCTTGGAGACTCTATTGGCCTATATACAATTCGTTGGGAGATGGAATTAAATCACTCTGGGATTAAAGTATGTCTACTTAATTCCTATCATGGATTAAAGTATGTCTACTTAATTCCTATCATGGATTAAAGTATGTCTACTTAATTCCTATCATAATGTAGCAGATAGAATTATTTATTGTATTCTGAATCAAGGTTAGTTCGAGATACAGAAGCCTGTTTCCCGGATATGGCGAGGAAGGTCTGATAATTCCTTCAAATAACTGATACAGCCCGAATTATCTTTGCTGGATAGGCCCTATAATACTCGTACATACAGTACATAGTAGTTCCATACTTAAAAATTCTTTGTAGTGTGCTTTTACTCACTTACTCAAAAGATCTTCTAGCACAATCTTGTCTTAATTGAGTGATTCCTTAGTTTTGTTCCTTGTTAGTTTCTGTATGCATAAATTATTGATAAATGTTGAAAAAAATAAGTTTTTTTTTTACTACTGACAGAGGTGCATGACTCATTCTAAGGAAGTTTATTAATATTTGTTAGTACCAAACTCCTTAATAAATCGAAGTGTTTAGAATTTTTTTTTTTGGCCCAGATTGTGTGTTGAAATATAGTGTTGCTCAATCTTTTTGATGTTGAGGTCCTCCTTTTCCTCACGTAGCTACTTTAGTGCGCTCTCTGGGTAGAGTAGAATAGTGATTCTCAACCGGAGGACCAAAGAGGAGTTAATGAAAGGCCACGAACAAAATAATAATAATAATAATAATAATAATAATAATAATAATAATAATAATAATAATAATAATAATACATTAGAACCCCGATAGTCCGAACTAATTGGGACCGAGGGGGCCTGTTCGGATTGTCGAAATTTAGAATTAAGCGGGGGACAGTAATGCAAGCAGTAACGCCTTATCTCCTTCCCGTCCTTCACTGTCCACCGCTTTGTTCAGTTTCGAGGTTTATGACGCGTTGGCGGGACATTGCAACTTTGTCAAGATTATCTGCTCTTTGGTAGAAGCTAGAGTCGACGGCAATTCGGAAGGCGGTAGCACAGTCTAGTATATACAGTCACAAAGTTCAATACGTAGTAAATATATGCATTCAAAGATAGTTGCTAACCACTAGGATCGCTAATATCCCCTCATTACAGAAAATGCGAAATAGTACTGGCACAGTCTATTGTTCCTAGCACTCTCACAACTCAAGCTTCGTGACTGTATATATTTTATATTTTATTGGGTTGTTTTACGACGCTGTATCAACATCGTGACTGTATATAGGCCAACTAGGCTGTAGTCTGCTAGCGTTTGCGTCGAGAGAGAGACAGATAGTGAAAGCAAGGCAGCGTACAACATTGCCACATCGTACTTCACGAGCACGTGTAATAAAAATAGCGTAGGAGAGAATTTAAATTATCAAAAGACAGTAATGACCTTAGCCGTTGATTACTGTAAGCATGACACCAAACAAACCCTCTTTCCTTCATTAACAATATTCTTTGTACGGTTCTCAATCCTACACCACATGCTTCTGCAGTCTTTTCTTCCGCGTTGACAACGTTGCAGCCAGCATCGCGATGGCCGGCAGCGTTCTGCTCTCCAACGTTTTTAAAATAATTATACACCTTAAACAATATTTTCTGCGCCTGCCTGTGCAATATTTGTCTTATTACAGTCTCTTATTCAATTTATTTATCTTTTACACGCACAGTAAATATTAGTTTTACTCATTCAATGTATTGAAACACTCACACGTCAAGAAACGAACTCGGGAAGTACTTATAGACTGATTCCGATTGATTCTACTGTACAAGCTTGTGACGTCAAATACCAGAAATGCTACGGCGCATATAGCAGCTGGCCGTCTTACGAAATGCCGTCTAGTCTAACAGGTTATCATAAGAATATAGAAAACAAGAACTAATTCATATTATACAGTCTATTGTACATTTTGAATCTGTAAATACGAGTACTATTGTTGTTGTTGTTGTTGTTGTTGTTGTTGTTGTTGTTGTTGTTTAATTATATTACTATGATGTACCGAAGTACATACGATATTTTCGTGCAGGAATTCTACATTTCCATATAGTGAAGAATGGGTAGAACGGAGAAAAAGCTCTCCGGCACCGGGATTCGAACCCGGGTTTTCAGCTCTACCTGTTGATGCTTTGTCCACTAAGCCACGCCGGATTCAAATTCCGATGCCGGATTGAATCCTTCTCAGTTTATGGCCGAGGTCCGACGGAACAAGGTGCCGTCTTGAATCACGAAGTGATTACTTACGCTTATCATATTACTATGATGTACCGAAGTACAAATTATATTTCTGTGCAGGAATTGTGCATTACCATATGGTGAAGAATGGGTAGAACGTAATGAGTGTACCTATGTACGTACATAGTGTTGAACATTGTGCCACTGTCACATATTCTGTGATACAGTACATGAGGGTAGGCCAACAAAGGGGAACAGAGAGGTAGATGTTAAAAAAATGTTATGTTTTATTTAACGACGCTCGCAACTGCAGAGGTTATATCAGCGTCGCCGGATGTGCCGGAATTTTGTCCCGCAGGAGTTCTTTTACATGCCAGTAAATCTACTGACATGAGCCTGTCGCATTTAAGCACACTTAAATGCCATCGACCTGACCCGGGATCGAACCCGCAACCTTGGGCATAGAAGGCCAGCGCCAACCAGGTCGACAACAGAGAGGTAGAACTTAAACTCAATCCGGTATCGGAACTGGACTCCTGTGTGGCTTAGTGGATAACGCACGTAGAGCTGAAAACCCGGATTCGAATCTCGGTGCCGGAGAGAATTTTTTTCCGTTCTACCCATTCTTCACGATGTTGTTGTTTAGTTAACTCTCTGAAGACCGATTTGAACTTCATAAATAACACCAATAAGGCGTAACTCATGAGGCAATTAAGCCAGGAGACTAACATTAAATTGATTTTCAATTCAAATGCTCTTCCTCTCTCTCTCTCTCTCTCTCTCCCTCTCTCTCCCCTTTTTGCATGTTCGGATTATCGGGGTTTGGACTAGCGGGGTTTTGCTGCTTTAATAATAATAATAATAATAATAATAATAATAATAATAATAATAATAATAATAATAGTAATAGTAATAATAATAATAATAGATCTAATAGTAATAATAGCAATAATAATAGTCCAAATAATAATAATATTTTTAAAATTTAATATAATATTGTTTAATTATTTTAATAATTTACAATATTAAAATACATTAGACGTTGTTCCAGTCATACATTCATTAGCAATATCCTAATGATATAATCCTAATCTGTTTAGATGTTGGTAATATGTTTAAAGTGAACGAAATTTCACATTCCTAAGTTCTACGTTCTACAGGGTTGTTTCCGATCTCTAATAACTAATTTGAATAACATCATGTGCGTCAGGACAGCTGAATTGCGGCGAGAGGTGACAGACCAGCAGTGAGTGATTTCATAATCAGAGTGCACGGTGTATCGCAGTAGCAATGCCCAAGAAAATCGAGCCTTTTTGGGAGGGGTACATAACAACTCTTTCCGATGCCAAGTACAGGTACGTGAAAATCATAGGAGCCTGCAAAACACGTGGTATCGTTATTTCCAAGAAAGGCATCTTGTGTGTACCTAATAAGACTGGCAAAGCTCGGATGGGATTAATTCCAGAGTGGAAAAAGAAAGCAAATCCACCCCCCCCCCGTCACAAGTCGCCGCACCCCACGAGATGATACAAATCAATTCCATTCGAGCTTTACCAATCTTATTAAGGACAAAGAAGATGCCTTTCTTGGAAATAACGAAACCTCGTTTATTGCAGGCTTCTTTTATTTTCACTTAACTGTACTTGGCATCGGAAAGAGTTGTTATGTACCCCTTTCAAAAAGGCTCGATTTTCTTGGGAATTTCTGCTGTGAGTTGCCGTGCACTCTGACTATGAGATCACTCACTACTGGTCTGTCACCTCGCGCCACAGGTCAGCTGTCGTGTGACTCCTAACGCATATGATGTCATTCAAATTCGTTATCAGAGATCGGAAACAACCCTGTACAGCTTAGGTAGAAGGCCGCACTAAAGTAATATGAGGAAAAGAGGAGGATTATCATCCAAAAGGCTGAGAAACATTTGAGCAGAGTGTAGAACAGAGCACGAATAATGTGAAATGTGACATCAATTTAAAAATAAAACAATAAAATTATGTTCTTGTTTAATGCAAAATAGTCGTATGTTTAAATTTTCATACAACAAATTAAAAAATTGTAATTACAGTATTATTATTATTATTATTATTATTATTATTATTATTATTATTATTATTATTATTATTATTATGTTCGCGGCTCCCCCGTTGAGAATAACTGTTGTAATATACGAGGGGCGTTCAATAAGTAATTTTCCTATAGCTGTAAAATTTATTGTTATTCATTTACACTCACCTACTTTACACATCCTTTAATTCCATCTATGTTCTACTTCTCCATTTAAGCACTTTCGATGTTGAAGCATTTGTCTCATCTGTGTACCAAGTTTTGAATGCCATCTTCTAAGAATATATTATAACTCTGGCTGTCCATTCCGCTTGTGACGGATTGTAGATTTGAGATGTAAGGTTGCACAGCAACGATCAACGTTTACTGTTTCTCGTGGTTCGAGAAAGTCAACAAGTAGAGCTCCTCTGGAATCCCAGAATAACGTCAACATACTTTCCATGGAGAAGAAGTGACCTTGAACTTTTCTCTACTGGTGAAGTGCAATGTTTCCATTTCATTGACGTCACTTTCGCTTCAGGGGTGTAATGATGCACTCTGGACTCTTCGCCCAATGTGTCCTCCTCCTTCATGACAACGCTCGCCCGAATACTGCAAACGAAACACAACACTAAATTGCGCGGTTCCGCTGGCAGCACTTTGAACATTCAAAGGCTCTTTGAAGTTATCATTCAAAAATTGGTACACAGATGGAAAAATGCCTCAATATCTAAGGTGCTTACGTGGATAAGTAGACCCTGGATGGAGTTAAAGGATGTGTAAAGTACTGTAGGTGAGTGTAAATTAATAACAATAAGTTTCACAGCTATGAGAAAATTAGCCTACTTATTGAACACACCTCGTACATTAATTCAATGACTGCTGTCGATAGCAGTAAATTTACATTGTACACTAGTGGCATGATTGACTGGTGAATGGATTCGTGTCTCGTTTATGTACTTTTTAATTTCAATTTATTTTGTTCATTCTTTCTACTTTTATGTCGTCTTTGTTTTCATAGTTTTTACTGGGTATTTTCCCTATTTCACGCATTTCTTTTCCTCCTTTTATTTCTTCCTTCTATCCAATTTTTTGTTTTGTGCTTTTTTCTCCTAAACCTTATTTTCTTCCTCTTTTATTTTTCTATTGCCTCTCTTTTCTTTCATTTCTTATTTTTATATTTTTTTTCTTCCATTCTCTATTTCTGTCCACACCTGTGGAGTAACGGTTAGCGCGTCTGGCCGCGAAACAAGGTGGCCTGGGTTCGATTCCCGATCGGAGCAAGTTACCTGGTTGAAGTTTTTCCCGGGGTTTTCCCTTAACCCAAAATATGAGTAAATGCTTGGAACTTTAGGTGCTGGACCCCGGACTCATTTCACCGGCATTTTTCATCTCATTCAGACGCTAAATAATCTAAGATGTTGATAAAGCGTCGTAAAATAGCCTACTAAAATAAAATAAAAATCTATCTTTCTGCTTGCAACTCGCTAGACATCAATTCAACACATCTACGCGTTACCTTACATTTTGTCTTTTTCTTTGGAAAGGTATGATTTTGGAATTAGTGACTTGTACTTTTCATAGCAATAGCTTTATATTACTCGTAATAATACTTCGATTGATAAATAACAAACCAAAACTTTCTACTATAAAACAAACTAATTAAATGAACACTAAAGGAATATATTGGTGAATACACAAAACACGAAACAGAACATTGAGCTCCAATCTTTGACAATGTTGAAACTACTTCTAAATTCATTGTTGTGTTTTCAACTACAGGTAGAAATGGCATTTGGTTTATGTGATTGTTGCAGTTGCTCGAATTTTGTTATTTTTGTTATTTTAGTAAATTTACTTTGAAGGTCTTTCATCTCATTAAAAAGATGACGAATTTTAAACTTGAAATTTTGGTCAAAATGGGGTAAAAGGTATACCTCTCTAGTATTTTAGGAGGGTAAAAACTATACCATTTACCCTTCTGAATTTTTAAGGGATGTTAATCTTACCCCTTACCCCCATTGTTGCGCCACTGGAGGAAATAATATCTCCACTGTTGTCTGAAGCGATCACCTCGCGCCGATGAGATGCATGAGAATGGAGTTGCTAGTAATATCTACACACAAGATAGTAAGAGTAAGGGCCAAAGGCTCATTCCTTGTGGGATGATCGTATTATTCCATACTATCATACTGTACACCGAATTTATAATGGCATACTAAATCTTTCATGTGACAAAGGCAGCGTTTTATAAAACTGTCATTAGAATGCGGAAAGAAGTCAAGCTAAAGTTTCAGGGTGGAGGACAGGGCAAATTTTATCGTTTTCCGAGAAGGCTCCATGATTTGCCGCGTTATGCTGTTAGGTTGTTATTGTGTTTGCATTTGCAGATGTTGAGTATATGTATTTTTCTTAATGGCACTGTGTAACTAGATGACAACAAAAAATGTATTTCTCATAATATGCCCTAAATAAAATTTAATTCTATACTTCAATAACTTTTCCTATGGTATTCAGGTTCAATTGTGTAGCTTGATTGGAATTATCAGTTTCAGCGTCGGATGTGACATAATACTGGGAAATAGATATCGATTGTTGGTTATCGATGGTGACAGAATAAATCAATTTATTTGGTTAGAATTTCTAAACAGCACAAGTCTAATTTTAAACTTTATTTACATATGATGAAAGAGTAATGGAACGGAGAAAAATTCTCTCCGGCGCCGGGATTTGAACCCGGGTTTTCAGCTCTACGTGCTGACGCTTTATCCACTAAGCCACACCGGATTCCACCCCGGCGTCGGACAGAATCGTCTCAGTTTTAAGTTCCAACTCTTGGGTTCCCTCTAGTGGTCGCCCTCTGCACTACGTCATAGATATGTATGAACCTAGGACCGAAGTCCACACATGTGCTTAGGTGCACTCGTAATGAGTGACTAGTTGGCCGGGATCGGACGGAATAAGCGCCGTCTTAAATCACGAAGTGATTTACGCATATCATATATATTATTTTAATGTACCGAAGTACATATGATATTTCCATGCAGATATTCTGCGTCATCATACGATGAAAGAGTAATGGAACGGAGAAAAATTCTCTCCGGCGCCGGGATTTGAACCCGGGTTTTCAGCTCTACGTGCTGACGCTTTATCCACTAAGCCACACCGGATTCCACCCCGGCGTCGGACAGAATCGTCTCAGTTTTAAGTTCCAACTCTTGGGTTCCCTCTAGTGGCCGCCCTCTGCACTACGTCATAGATATCTATGAACCTAGCCGGGATCCGACGGAATAAGCGGATTCCGGCCAACTAGTCACTCATTACGAGTGCACCTCAGCACATGTGTGGACTTCGGTCCTAGGTTCATAGATATCTATGACGTAGTGCAGAGGGCGGCCACTAGAGGAAACCCAAGAGTTGGAACTTAAAACTGAGACGATTCTGTCCGACGCAGGGGTGGAATCCGGTGTGGCTTAGTGGATAAAGCGTCAGCACGTAGAGCTGAAAACCCGGGTTCAAATCCCGGCGCCGGAGAGAATTTTTCTCCGTTCCATTACTCTTTCATCGTATGATGACGCAGAATATCTGCATGGAAATATCATATGTACTTCGGTACATTAAAATAATTTATTTACATAGGCTAATTACGAGGAAGTAGGCCTATAATTGTTAAACTTGTGATTACAATGCTTGAGCTCAGAACCACCACCACCACCACCACCACAGCAAAACCCTTCTATATCTGAAAGATCGATGCAGTAAATTTAGAGCAATGGAAAGCGGAAAAGCAAAAGTGAAGAAAAAGTAAATACTAACAAATGGAGAAAGAAGAAACATTATAGCAGAACAAGAGGAAAGAAAACGGCTAAATTGAACAAAAGGCGTGGAAGTTTTCAGCCATGCCGTTATGATGCGCATGTCGCCAAGGTATGGTCATAACATTAATTTATATCGCCTTTGGCAGGAGACATTTGATTTCTTTCTCTCCGCCTCTTTCGTCCTTCTCAACCTCACTGAGAAGTAGAGGAACTGTAGTGACAAGATTCCGTAGGGTTTGATGAGGTGATAGTGACAAATAGCCCTACTAGGGTTCGATGAGGAGATAGTTTAGTATGAATTATACTCAGTGATAAGGTTAAGTAGACTTTGATAAGGAAATAGATTAATGACAAATAGTTCCACACTCGGTGATAAGATTAGGTAGGGTTTAATGAGGAGATAGATTTGTATCAATTAGACGCACTGTCAGTGACAATATTAGGCAGAATCTGAAGGGGTAGATCGGTCACAAGTGGTTATTTACAAGTTTAGATAATTAGTGAGAAGTAGATAATACCACTGTAAATAATTGAGGTAAGGTTTAATAAGGAGATAGATTACTGACAAATGTTTCGCCCAAAAAAAAACAAAAGTGAATGGAAGGCCCATTATCCCTGTGTTATAATATGTGTGTGTCTAATGCCTACCCACTTCACTTGCGTGATTCGGCTTCCGCATACTGCAGATAGATGACAGGACTGTGACCCATTTTCAAGTTGCGCACCATTTCTGCGGGCCCGTTATGCATGATGTGTATATGTTCAGAGTTATGTCGTGTACTAGGGTGATTGTATGTTTAAGTGTTCGTGTAAGAGTACTGTAGTGAATGGGTGAAGATGATCATGAAGGTGAGGAAGGGAGAAGTACAAACACGGTGCCGGCACGTAGCCTACTCCTGTCGAATAGCATCAAGGGGGCCGCCAGGCTTAACGTTCCCACTATCAACAGTGACATATAGGTACCTTGTCTCCATATGCACTGCAGAGAGATTTGGGATTTAACCCATCATATTGATGTACAATTTAGTACATGAAAATTTCTGACCCTGCCGGAAATCGAATCCAGGCCGGCTAGTCTGGAGGTAGATGCGCTACCACAGAGCTAACTCGGCGGACCTCTGTTATATTGTTTTCCCAAATTTGCTTCCATTATTTCAAGGATATTCCCTAGAGCACATAATATTTCTCGACACGTTAAAAAGTTTTAAAATTTATTTAAAAAAGGTTATATACCTTGGACAGTTCGTGGAACACTGATGAAGACGCAATACCGCGTCGAAACGGGCCGTCTGTCCAAGGTATATAACCTTTTTTAATAAATTTTAACACTTTTTAACGTGTCGACTAAACAATTTTAAGTTTTTAAACAAAGTGTTAACGTGAACTAGAATCAATACACTATTTCTCCTTTATTTCGCTCTGATAATGTGTAATAATATATTTTAAAACACGCATTTTCTTAAGTGCATTAAAAAACCCGTCACTGTATAATTTGCTAAAACTTGCACTTGACTATTGCAGTCAGTTCATAAACAATATAGTGATCAATTTTAGTGACAAATAGCGTAATTTTAGTGACAAGCCAGGGAAGATTAGTGACAAGTAATCCTATTGTTAATGATCGAGATAGTGTTTGATAAGAGTGACAGGTGTTGCGCTCATAAATGACACAAGTAAATATGAGATCCATTGTCCCTTTGTTTTCCAAATTTTACTTTCATTGATTTCAAATATATTACCTGGACATCATATTTTTCCTTCATTTCTCTCTGATAACGTGTTATAGTATCTTTCAAAGCTCGCATTCTCTTTTATTGCATTAAAAAACCCGCCACTGTACTTGCTAAATCTTGTACTTGGGCACCCACTACAGTTAATTCTTAAACAATATGATATAGTCACGAATTTTAGTAGCGACAAATCGCTTCTCTTTTGTTTCATATGATTCGATTCGACCCAGTCACTAGTAGAGAGCGTAGTCGGAGCTGCTGTTCCACATACATTCTCCAGTCATTCCAAGAAAACAATTAGGAATATATAATTCAAAGAAATCCTCTGATTGAGGTTCTGGCTGATATGTAGATCTATTATCAGGCAGTACGTCTCACTTGATATGTGTCAGAGGAAGAACAATTGTCTGGCTAGTGTATATGTAGCAGTCCGCGATGTATGCAATGGAGGAACTGGCCACCCTACCCCGTTATCTCCTGGCCTAGTTGCCTCATAAGTGGTGCCTTTTTGGTATCACTTGTGAGGTTCAGACCTGTCTTCGGACAGTTGACTAAACAACAACAATTCAAAGAAGATAAAAGGAATAGAAATACAGAGTGTTTCTAAATTAGACAGACAAACTTTGGGATTGGATAGATAACCTTATTTCAAGTAGTTTTCGTTAAGAAACCCATGGGCTGTGACACTTTCTTTCAGAGCAAAAGGGGTTTATGTCACTACATGGTTCGGTCATATAGAAGGGATTTAAGTAATTAGTTAAGTGAAAAGTGAATAAACAAATCATTAATATCACAGGCCAAATCCACATATGACCCAAACATATAGAAAAAGCACAAACGAAAAAAACCTAATAAAAAGCAAAAACACTCACTTCAGTGTTAAATTAGCAGTGTTGATCTATTGGATTACCGTCTTATCACTACAAATGTGTAACGTGCCATGTTTGCCGTAGTTAACAAAATGCAGTGTTTTGTAAGCAAGAGACTTGTGCTGTACCAAAAAGAAGCAGTCAACAGAATGAGTGGACGAATGATACTGAGCACAAAAAAGTCAACAGACCAGATGGAAGTAACAAACTTGCCCACCTTAGGTAGTAATCAAATTGGGTTAATACACGATACTGAGCTCAGGGAATAAATAAACCGGACCGATGAATGATACTGCGCTGACAGGGTAAACAAACTGAGTGGTAGCATTAAACCCCTCTTACACTGAAACGAAGCGTCCGAGCCTATGGGTTCCTTAATGAAAAATGTTTGAAAGATTATCTATCTGATCCAAAAGTTGGTCGGTCTAATTTAGAAACATCCTGTATAAAGAAAGAAATAGACAATAAAAATTACAATTAAGTTAAATTAAATTTTCAAACAAGCTTAGAAATAAGAGAAACTGTTTGGAATGTACTATAATAATTTCTGAGGAATTTTGAGGCTAGGTTAGTTTAAGCTTCAAGAAGTTAATATGTACTCATAAATAAAGAATAACTGTATACATTTGTATTAACGAAATATTAGAATAGTCCCATTAGATTGAAGCTAATTAACGTAAATTGTAAATATTCAGTATTATTTCTGTAATTCACACATTAAACTTATGTACATTGTAAAGAAAACCGATGAAAATATTGTTAAAATGAACAGCCTCAGGGGCTAGTGGTAGGGTTGCCAATTTTTTTGGAGAAAATACGAGAGGCTAAGGAATCGACAAAATTTCACATACAAAATAGCAAATTATTCGGTTAATTTACTAAAAAACAAGTTTATTCTACACTTCGGCAGCTAAGCTTAAATTAAGAGTATTATGAGACAGATTTTGCCTCGCGTTATAGTTGAAGTCGACTGCAGTTTTCAGCTCTGATTTGATTAAATGATTTTTTTTTCAACATTAACACGGCTCTTGATTTTAGACGGGTGAGTACTAAAACCCATTTCTAGCAAACATTACTTACTATAAAGACTGCACATTTTAATGCATTCTTGAACAACAAAATTCATCATACATGTGCCAAAAATCAATGAATGGAAATACGTTGGTAACATGCATTGCAATATGTAGAGAAACTGTGGAAATTTCGTTGGCTATTTTTAAAAACCCGCGCGAGAGGTTGTACGTGGCGCTGCGGTAGCTTAAGTCAAAATGGCGACAGCGCAAGAGCGAGCACAAGCGATCTGGTGGTATGCTGAAACAAATTCGGTGATTCAAGTGCAACGCAACTTTCGGCGCGTGTTCCAGAAAGACCCACCATCACGGAACACCATTAAGACATGGAAACAGCACTTTTTGGCAACGGGAAGTGTGGTGAAATTGCATGGTGGCGGTAATGTGCGCGTATCAGAGGAGCGTGTAGCAGCAGTGAGACAGGCGTATGAACGAAGTCCACGTAAGTCAGTTCGACAAGAGGGACGAGAACTGCAGATGCCGAAGTCCACGGTACATAAGATACTGCATCGCTCTCTTGGGTTTCATGCATACAAATTGCAGTTGGTTCATGAACTGAAACCAGATGACGGTAATAAGAGGCAGGCATTTGCTATCGACATGTTACAGCACATTGATGAAGACCCAACATTTTTAACTCGCATTGCTTTTTCTGATGAGGCCACTTTTCATTTATCGGGCAAAGTCAACACACATAATGCGCGTATTTGGGGGTCAGAAAACCCACGCTGCATTGTGGAACACATTCGTGACAGCCCGAAATTAAATGTGTGGTGCGGATTGATGCACAATTTGATCATCGGCCCCTTTTTCTTTGCAGAACAAACAGTTACGCGCAATACCTACCTCGACATGTTGGATCAATTTGTTGTGCCTCAGTTAATGCATTTGTAGCCGAACGTCATCTTTCAACAGGACGGCGCCCCACCACATTGGAGCCTGATCGTTCGAGAATTTCTCGACACACAATTTCCTGGTCGCTGGATTGGGCGTGATGGACCGACAAGATGGCCACCTCGATCACCGGATATTACCCCTCTAGACTTTTTCTTGTGGGGATATGTCAAGAACAAAGTGTATACAAGCCACAAAATTCGTGATCTTCAACAGCTACGCGGCCGCATAAGAGATGCCGTCAATTCCGTTACGCCCGAGATGCTTCAGAAGACCTGGCAGGAAATTGAATTCAGGCTAGATGTTCTTCGTGCAACGAGAGGATCTCATGTTGAGGTGTACTGATTTTTTTAATAAATCTTGGTGAGTTACTCTTGATATTGCATGCATTCTTTTCTTTTTACCCCAAGCAGTATGAATAATTATACAGCAATTTCAAATGTGTCAGGTTCATGGTGGACACCCTGTATAATCGATCATCATTGACAGCAAAATTACATGTTAAGAATAACAATATTTGTGCGAGATCGTGCGTATTTGCTTGGTTTCCGCACAAAACCAATCCGCGGGAAGTCTAAAATTCCACATTCAGTATTCCCAACCTAACACACATAACAATTTCCCTCTTCTTACCGCTTAAGTGACATATTGATTTTATTGCTTTAGGCTTTTAACATATTATTTTTAGAGACATTCAGTATAGTAATAATTATAAATTGGAAACTTACCACTGCAATTTCACCTAAATTGCACTGTTAATTATTGTTTTTAAATATTTGCAAAAATTAAGTAAACTCTACAACTCCACTAAAGTTACTGCATTCGTGATGCAAGTAACATTAAGGAAGCCGTGAAAAAATCAACAAGATCCCAGACTCATCATAGACTGGGGAAAAAAAGACAGACGTATATCACGGCCTGCTGGAGTAGGTATAGTAAACACAGAAAATATTTTAAAGCAACAATGTTGAAGATAGATATTTTTGTTTTGCAAATTTGCCGTCATTGAACAGAAACCAAGATGGAGATTTCATTGCAACTAATTAGAAATTCCTCTTTCAGGTATGTAATAAACGATCTTCGCACAAAATAATGTACGATACACGAGCGGTATGTTTTCTTTCAATTCTCGGAAATTAAAAAAGCTCAACTACGTTTCGCTTTTTAAAACTTTTCCTCGAACATGAAAACTTCAACATACCGCTCTTGTAACGCATATTACTATTACATTATGCAAAAATAAGGGAGAAAAATGCTGCAAGAGAAGAATAAACGAAATTCAGGAGACTGTTAAAAATTAGGGGCAAGTACGGGAGATCCCGGGTAATAAGGGAGGGTTGGCAACCCTAGCTAGTGGTCAGAGCTTCTGACAACGGTTCATGAGGTCCCGGGTTCGATTCCCGGTTAGAACACAGGAGTTCTTCCTTAAAGGGGAATGTTCCTGTGTTCGTTCATGGTCTGGAAATTAGGTTAGTCTTAGGTTTAAGACCACTCCGGGCACTTCATAATCATCCAATCATAATATCATCGGGGCAGTTAACTCCGCCTTCCAGGCGCCCCAACCTCAGAAGTGGGTTACAAAAAAGCCATTGCCAGGAGACACCAGAAATGTCAAATGACAACCTGGTGACAATGGATTAAAAACAATTTTAAAATCATTAATGTACAACATGTAAAACCTAAACATCTAATATTACTCTTTGTAATGGAACATGTTTATATAATAGATACAAACAAAAAAAAAAACAGATACTTAGAAATAATGAGAGAATGGATAAAAATAGTAGGCTGGAAATAAAGTTACAGAAATGCAACTAGGAAATGGAATTACAGGAAAAACAAAATAGTAAAGATGAATGAAAAAAGAGAAGCAGTTGAAAAGGAAGGCAAGGATAAAAGAAGGAATGAAAGAGGGCACGAAGAAATAAAAGAGAGGACGGAAGAATAAATGACAATTAGAAAGGAACGAAGGTACGAATGTTCGATTGATAGAAGAAAGAAAAATAAAAAGATGGAAATCAAAGCAAAATTTTATATTGTTATTATGAACAAAACATTAAAAGACGGGGATATAATGTAACATTTACATAATCCATTAACGATTCGCATATTGAATTGGAATAATTAGCGCAGGACTATTTTGAAGTTTCGTAGCACACATGATTATTTTTACAATCATTTAAACATCCTTGTAGGCATTTATGATCATGAACACAATTTGTTAATGTAATTTTAACCGCTTTTCGCGTTTTCTTTTGACATTAATTTATATGAAGCTTTACTGTTAATATTTGATTTAGACGTGAGAATACCAACAGGATAATTGTTCAAGCAGCATAATTGCGTCAGAAAGTAATTGAAGGTAGAATACGAGTATTTTTAAATATAGGTACAAAGTTCATTAACCTATTTAATATCTGTGGAATTTGTTCCTATAACTATACTTTAACGTGTAATTATATTTATAACTATGATTTTAAATAAGTCTTTATTTAAACTATTACAAAATAAAATAGACTACATTTAAAATGCTAGAAGATGTTTATTTTATATATAATTGCGCAAATATGGAACCAACTCGGTCTATTTTTAGATTTATATTTCAGTCGAGCGCCATGTAAAGTGACGCCAGCAGAAAAAAAAAATTGTGCGAAATGTTTGCTTACAAGTTTCACTTCCTGGGTGTGTTATGTTGCACCCAGACGACCTTGGGTATAGACGGCAGTATTATGTTTTCATGATGCGGAAGTCAAAGGTCTTGGTTATCAAATGTATCATGCAAGATATTGCGGATAGTGAATTTCTATGTAATTCAGAGGAATGTGCTGGTTTGGACAGAGGTCGTCCTGAACACGTTTTTATTTCGCATGATTGTGACAGTAGAGGTTAAGTGTTAGAAAAGCAGTAAGATAATTCTAAATGAAAGTTTTATACTTGTATTCAGGGTTGGCCGAATAAATTACATTAGAAAAACTAATTTTTACATGACTTTCTACGTAACGTAATAAATTATTTTCATGGAAGTAATTTAACAGGTTAGATACTCTTCTATGTGTTTGAATATGCTCTGTCCTCTAATTTTAATTATTGTGCCATAAAATGTAGGCCTACATGTTGCGCAATTTTTAATTTAAAGTTTTGTGGGAATAAAACGAAGTTCGTCATACTTGCTATGCAAAGGTCTTCCTGCGTACGACATATCATCTTCAGCTTTTATTTTTAATACAGATTTTTACTAATTTCAAAATAACTGATAACATCCTACTAACTTCAAAGTCACTGATTTTAAACTCTTACTACTGAAAGCTTCGGAACAAAAGCCAAAGGTCCCGCCTTTGGGAAAATGTCCACAGAGAGTTCTCTAAAGAACAACAAATTTTGTGATTTACTTTTAATATTGACCTCTTCCTTCGATCAGCTGATAAAGAAAAATAAACGAAGTCAGCATTACGTACAAAAACATTACATTGCCACCATGATATGAGTTAGCAAAAAATAAAAAATAAAAAAATAAAAAATAAATAAATAAATACATAAATAAATAAATAATATATCTGTATGTATACAATATAATGGAGGCCGAGACGTAGATGGGAGTACAATATTAAAATGGATTTGAGGGAGATGGACTATGATGATAGAGAGTGGATTAATTTTGCACAGGATAGGGACCGATGACGGCCTTATGTGAGGGCGGCAATGAACCTTCGGGTTCCTTAAAAGCCATTTGTAAGTAAGTATGTATACAATATAATATTCATTCATAGTGTTCGGCGGCCAGGTCTTTCACTGCAAATCCAGCAATCTTCAATCTTTCCTATTTTCTGCTTTCCTCTTTGTCTCCGCATATGATCCATATATCGTAATGTCGTCTATCATCTGATATATTCTTCTTCTGCCCCGAACTCTTCTCCCGTTCACCATTCCTTCCACTGCATCCTTCAGTAGACAGTTTCTTCTCAGCCAGTAACCAAACCAATTACTTTTAATATTCCCTTCTCCCTTTGTAGCTTTCTTTCCTTTCTATCTATTTTCCTTATTTTCTATCTATTTTCTTTATTTTTGCCTATCTTCTTTCTTTGTACTTTCTTGTTTATCTTTTATTTGTCTACTTCGTACTTTTTCTTCTCTTTATCATTTTTCTTATTTTTATCTTTCTCTCTGTTTTCTTCTTTCTTTTATTTTCCCTTTCCATTATTTGTCTCCCTTCTTGCATTGCTTTTCTCCATTCTTTATTTATCCTTCTTTGGCCCTTTTCCTTCCTTCTTTTCTTTTCTCCTTCTTTCTCCTTTTTCATTTCTTCCTTTTATTTCTTGTTTCTTTCCCTTCTGTCTTTATTTACATTCCTTCTCCATTCTTTTTTATTTCACCGTTTGTTATTTTATTTTTTTTCTTCCTATCCTTCTTCGTTTTCATCTGTCTATATTTTCTGTTTTTCTTTCCATGTCCCTCTGTCCTTTTGTACGTCCCTGCGTCCTTTTGGTCCTTTTCTATGTGTCCGCTCCCGTTTTGCACGTCTCTGCTCTTTTTTGTACGTCTCTGCCCTTAAATATGAACAAACTCCTTGAAATAGTTCAGGAGAAATCACAGAAGACAACAGATAGACGGCATGTCCAAAACCATTCTTTAAATATCAGTCATTGAAAAAAGTTTATTGTTGCAAAGTTTTAGATTTTATTATTTTTGAAGCATCACAATAAGAGTAAGTTCTCTATACACTTCTCAACATTAAATATTGAAATGAGAAAACAGAAACCTTATTAATATCATTTGTATGAGTTTCCCGTTATTTCAATCTTATAAACACTTCCTGAAATCGAAATTAAGGTAGAAAAGCTGAAAAAATACAAGTCTCCAGGTATCGATCAAATTCCAGCAGAATTAATACAAGGGGGTGGACACGCATTATCTAGTGAAATGTATAAGCTTGCACTTGCTATTTGGGAAAAAAGATATTATTATTATTATTATTATTATTATTATTATTATTATTATTATTTCAATACGTAGCATTGTGATTTTACCCTCTTTGGTGATATCTAGTATTAGTTGGCAATACTGAAGAGACGGCCAAATTAGACTTTTAGGAACTACACTTACGTGATCCTCACTATAACCATTGGTCCTCCTCTACCAATCCATCTTCCTTATATATGTTATGGCCGCACCCCAAGATCCTTCCTCAAGATTTTTCTTACAGTTGACCCGGGAAGACCAGATTCTGCACTGTATCGTCTTGTTGTTTTGCTTGACTACATAAGAAATCTCCTTATACAGCAACTATGTTTTCATATGATCGGCCTGTACGTGGTCGACCGCTGTTGCTTTGTAATTGACAGCAACTGGTTTCGACGAACTTGTTACAGATGCGGTAAATGGCTAATCTAGATGGTGGATCTCTGTCGAAGTGGAGCTTCATATTTTTACGAACCATTGTGGGGGACTGAAAATGTCCATCCATGGCATAATCTTTCGTCTTTACTCCAAGCTGAATATTGTGGCCATTAGATGAAAACAAATTCATTGTGACCACGGAAGTACCATGACCTACCTCATTTTGAAAACATTAAAACATGTTGCCCCTAGGGTCCGGTGTGTAATAACGTAAACATAAATTGAATCACTACCTATATGAGTGTTAATATTTTTTAGACACTGTGAATGTTAGTGTGGGTGCAATTGAAAGATAAAGAATAGACTTAATAAATCATGTCTAGCGCATGCCTCGTACAAGAATAATTAAGACCGCCTTTAAGTATAGTATTACAGGAAAGAGAAATTTGTGTCAACTCTCGTAAGGCTAGCGTGAAAAATTTTGGGACAGAACAGATTGAAAGGTCTGTATCCCGTTTTTCATACAGAGGGAAGCGTTCCGCTGAAATTTCGAATGGTTTGACTACCTCCACTTCGAGGCGGGTATACGGTTCAGAACTAAGTTGACACAAATAAATTAAACTGAAGACATGTATTGAGCCGAGCTCGACGTATCGGCGGATCATTTCACCTGCTATATCACCGACAGGGTTCGCATTGCTGGCACACCGCTGACAGCGCCACCTTTTTCCTTTCTATTTTGACATCTAAATTCCTATTGGCCGGCTAACTTTTGAAACAATTGAGGGAGAGAGAAGCCGAGGTTTCCTTTTTATGTTTGATTAGGACAGACTTGACTCAGGAGCTCAGTCCCGACGCGGAAAGTTGTTTTGAGAATTAGTTGAACAGCAGAACTAGTTGTACTATAAAGATCATTCGGGAAGTCGTTGGCGACGTGCAAGGTTGTATTGAATTTATCATTGAGCAGTTAAGTCAAAATTACGAACTTATTTTTGGTACTGTTAAGATCACTTGGACAGTCGTCATAGGAAAATTAGTTTTGTAAATTCGTCATTGCGTCGAGAGTTCAATATAGCAATTCATTCTTATGCAGTCAGGATGGTTCAGTGAATTATTATTATCGTGTTGTGGTATTGACTTAGGAGTTCGTCTGGTTTGTCAGAAATATCCGTAAGTTTCACTCACGAATTTACCCGGTTGAAAGTAATTTTGCTTAATCGGACTATTGTTCAGCAAATAGTTAATTTATGGGCAAGATCGTGGTTTTATGTTATTTATATTGAATAGGAATACGGGACTTTATATTTATTTCACCGCTGTAATATCTGTTACATTTCTTACGATAGGTTTGTGAAGTTCATGCTAAAGGAATTTGTTACGGATTAAGTAGCAGCTAGCGTGTGAATAGATTGAATGAGATTTGAGATCACTATTCATGGCGTATTAGTATATTGTAGTTTTGTGAGATTAGGCGAAGTAGTTTCGCGGTTTATCGATATGGTAGTTTGTGAGATTAGGCGAAGTGGCTTCGCGGTTTATTGATTTTGCGTGTGTATAGGACGCGCGGAGGTTGTATATCTACATTGTATTAGCATTTCATGATAGCTTCGAGAATAGTCGTGATCAGTGTGAGCTATTTTTATATCGTAATAAAGTATGTAACGCTACAGGAGTCAAATTGGTCTGTTTATTCTAGCACTAATATTCTATTCCAAATTGCTTATTTGTTTATACACGATTCGGTTTATAACTGGGAGTAATATTGAACTCTACCTTGTCATTTTATTCGTACGTGATTTCTGAGCTATCGTCGTCTCCTTCTACATCTCTCTCTTTCTCTCTCTGGTACAATATTCATTGTGATAGTACAGAGATTTACAGCGTATGCAGATTGTAACTAAATGTTAAGCTCAGGTTATGTGCACATTGAGTGTGCGTGCGTGTGTGTGTGTGTGTGGCTGTTCTAGCACGGAACATTTTCTGTAAGTTATCGAGTTAATATGTTTGAGCCTACTAGTCAGATTCTAGTCATAACTTTCAAAATCTAATTGTGCGTTAAGTACGAGGGCTATGGAAATTGCTGGACATTGATGTCAAGTTGTTATAAGTTGATTGAGACTGTGTGTGAGCGTTCCAGCGTGGAATATTTTCTTGTAGGTCATGAACTTAACAATCTTGGAACTTGTTAGTTAGATGGAGTCGTAACTTTGAAAGTATATTGGCCGCTACCGATTAAAGTATGGAAGGTGCTAGACTTTATGTATCATTGTGCTTGAGATTACTTCATTATATTATTTCTCTTTATTTAATTTTACATATTCATGTTTTCTATTCCATCAACTCATTCATGTACTTGTTATCTATTATTTGTTAATTATATTTGCTACTATAAATTCACACTCTTTTATTCTGTAAAGTCTTCCACTGCGCACATCCCAATAACCCGATGCACCAAAGACATCTGGCGAGTAGCACCCCGGCAGCACCCCGGTTCTTCCTCTCAGTATGAACGCAAAATACAGAGCTACACTAAAAATAATTCCATCTAAAATATTACAGGTCTTCCTAATTTAATCATTTTTCTTAAAACTTCGTTGAGGCAGGCAACAATGTCGTCATGTTGCATTAAATATTTCTTATTGTCCTCGTTTTTCCTCAACTTGAATTCAATATCTTTTTAGTACTTTCTGCACTGGGAAACGTGAAATTTTAATTTGTAATATTTCGTATTTTGAGAGATTCCGGCAAAATATCGTTTAAACAAAGTATAAAACTCTTTTACATGAAGCAAGTGACGTACTGTCTGTTTTTAAGTTTCCTGGTTAAATGTGTTCAATTTTGTAACAAGAGAGTCGCTAATACGTTCTTTGGAAGGGCTTTTAAGCTTTTCTCCAAATTCATTTTTTATGTAACTATATCCAGCAATTTTAGACACACCCGTCGCTTTAAGTGTCAAAAGTCAAAACATGACTAACGGAAAATGTCTTCCATTCCTTGCATTGTCATATTCGCTCTGGAAATGCATATAAACACGACACGCGACTTCCTTGGTATGTCCTCTATTATCTATTAAATAGAAAATAATTATTGCTAAGCACACCAACACCAACGCATCAATCACAATATCCATTAGCTTGAATGGAAAGTATTTGTAAAAGGCGTATTTAAAAACTGAACTTAACTAGGTTACAAGCAGGATTGGATTCAGGGAGGATAACAAAGAATGCTAACGTGTTGTAGGAACATTCTGTAAAACAGATATACAATAGTAAGTAGCATAGCCCCAACTCCGTTGTTACTAATTGGCAAGATTTAAACTCAACGGCGGGCGGAAAGTTTCCTTCAGTATAAAAAACATAGTACATAACCTTTGCCATCGATGATGGTGGTGGTGGTGGTGGCGGTGATGATGATGATGATGATGATATTAGTAATTCCTGTACAGGTAAGATAATAGAAAATTTAAGTTCCATTGTTACTATATAAAGAAGTGTATGTGATATTTGTGGATTTAGAAAAGGCGTTTAACAGAGTGGATTGGAATAAACTGATCGGGATCCTAAAGAAAATTGGGGTGGATTGGAAAGAGAGAAGGCTGTTCAGTAACCTTTATATGAAACAGCGAGTCAAAGTCAGGATAGGAGAAGAAATGTCTGAAGGAAGTGAAATAGGCAGAGGAATACGACAAGGATGCTCTTTATCATCTGCCCTGTTCAACATCTACTTGGAAGATTTAGTGAAGAGTTGTTTTCATAACATGGGAGGTGTGACAGTAGGACGAAGAAAAATAAAGTGCATAAGATTTGCTGATGATATGGCGTTGTTAGCAGGAGAGGAGATGATACTAAGGGATAAGCTACTGGAGCTAAATGACAGATGTGAGCAGTATGGAATGAAGATAATGCCAACAAGACGAAGACTATGATCATAGGAAGAAAAGTAAAGAAGGTAAACTTGCGAATTCTAAATGAGACAGTAGAGCAAGTGGATAGCTTCAAATACTTGGGATGTACTATAAAAAGTAAAATGAGCTGCTGCCAAGAAGTCAAAAGGAGGATAGCAATGGCAAAGGAAGCTTTTAAGAGAAAAAGGAGCATCTTATGCGGACCTCTGGAGAAAAAACTAAAGAAGAGACTAGTGAAGTGCTTCGTGTGGAGTGTAGCATTCTATGCTGTAGAAACATGGAATTACGAAGGAGTGAAGAGGAGCTACTAGAAGCATTTGAAATGTGGATATGGAGAAGGATGGAGAGTTTGAAATGGACGGACAAAATAAGAGTGTGTTGGAAAGAGTGGATGAAGAAAGAATGATGCTGAAACTGATCAGAAAAAGGAAAAGAAATTGACTGGGTCACTGGTTGAGAAGAAACTGCCTTCTGAAGGATTCACTGGAAGAAATGATGAACGGGAGAAGATTTCGGGACAGAAGAAGAAATCAGATGATAGACGACATTAAGATATATGGATCATATGAGAAGACAAAGAAGAAAGCAGAAAATAGGAAAGACTGGAGAATGCTGGGTTTGCAGTGAAAGACCTACCCTCTATATACTATAGATGAATGAATGTAATACAACAAACATTAGGTTATGCAGATTATTGGCCAGGCCAGGATTTCATTGCTTGCTTTGCAGAAACTTACAAACAGGGTGCGAATTAAGTTATCTGATGGGGGGGAGGGATAGAATCCTAGATAGAGAATACCATACATAAAATAATAATAATAATAATAATAATAATAATAATAATAATAATAATAATAATAATAACAACGTTTGGTCGCACTGAGTTGCATGTTTTTTATCTTGATCAAAATAATAATAATTATATCCATTAGCAGGCTTAAGATAAGACGTGTAATTCCTAAGTTATTGTTGTCAGCTTGCCGGTGATAATACATCAATATTATATGCTTTGCTTACTTTATACTTTATAAAATATACTCGTATTAAAACAATTATATTTTGTGAGGTGGATAGAAGTTATCCCTCCCAGAGATGCTAAAATGAATTTATGAGAGGGAATAACTTTCCAACAGGGGAGGAAATCCCCCCATCCCCTCGTTAATTCGCACCCTGCTTACAAACAGTGGCTCAGTCTTTTCTGAAGGACAGACGATGCGGAGGAAACTATTGTCAAATAATATCTGATGATACTGGAGTCACATCCGGTGATTCAATCGCCAAGATGCGATCCAAGACCAGGTCCATCCGCTCCGCGTCACAACGCTGCGTGGACGGTGGAATGTAGGAAACAATGAATTACAGGCGGGGTTTTACCGCACCTACCGGAACAGGATTTCTGCCCCTGTGCGCTGCCTAACTACACAAGTGTATCGCGCGGTCACTGCTATATAAATGCTCCCGTCTTTGCCTCTGTAATATGTTACGAAAGAACACTTAAAATTCATCTCATTACCATACAGCTGTTCTTGCTGCGGAATTCTGTTCCGGATCCGCCCTTCTCAAAATTAATTAATATTTGTTTAATGGGAATTTCTCAGGAAGGGGTTCAAAATAGCAACACATACACGTACAAAACTTTCCGTTGGCATTAGTATAAAATATGTGCTAAAATATTGGAATGAATTGATGTAGCTTTAACACTACGATTTATTGTTAAGTAAAAATGAAAGTATGTGGTACAATTTTATTATGCGTGTCTGTAATAGAATGCAATAACTAGAGTCCAGATGTTAGGCATTTATTTTGGTTAAAATAGGCAGGCACATAGGCACTAAAATAGTAAAAATAGGCACTTATTATTAATGGAAACAGACAAAAAGTAAACAAATACTTAATAAACTATCCCATATGGTACCTACTTTCTTTGGTTACATGTCACAACAAGATGCTTTTTTAAGTTGTCAACTGTCATAGTGAGCCGCCTGTCAGAGAGAAAGTTATTACTTCTACTTCCACTGAAGTGATTGCAGCAAACTTAAAACCACTTATTTCAGAAGGGTTGTCTCTACTTTCTTTCAGAGATCGGGAAAAATCGACTGTGTATTGCCTCAAAAAGAGGAGTGTGAGAAGGGATTAGAGACTTCAAAGTACGCGTGACTTGTGCGTGCAAGCGACAACAGTAACGGGACCTGGAGACTTGGTTTCAATACTTCCTTCATCTCCTTTATTTCGCTGGTGAACCCCGAAGTCACCTGAGCACTGAGGATTATACTGTTCAAACATCTTTGTTAAGTGACATAAAAGATGGAATCAGTATGGGAGAAAAGTTTACGACTTCTTGGAAACATAATATATGCGTTGCTAGAAAATAAGATCCTCAGCAAATATTTGTGTGAGGTGAATAGCCTATATATATATATATATATATATATATATATATATATATTTAATTTGTACAACCGTTCTTTTTTGTTTTTTGGTACAATTTATGTACGGTTTATTTTAAATGCATTAAAGATATAGAAAATGTACAATAACGACGTAAAAAGGCTAAAAAAAAGCATTTAACCTTAACATAGGCAACGAGAACTAAAATAAGCAAAAAAGGCAAAATAAAAATTATCGTCCCCAAATGTGTGGAAACGTGTTTATCTCTAATGGGTCTTTCATATATACAGTCAGTTTAAAAAAGGGATTTTGCCTAACATCCGGGCTGTAACAATAACATTTAGCCGAATAAATTCTAAATAAATAAATACATAAATAAATAAATAATAACAGTAATAATAATAATAAATAATAAATTCCGGGAACCGAATTAACACAGTAGAGCAACGGAGTGGGCAATGGAATGTGAAATTTCCTTATATATATATATATATATATATATATATATATATATATATATATATATATATACTGTATTTCACGTGTTTGAAATGATCTGTCTGTTTTGTCCTATGTAAAAGTTGTTGCAGGTGTTGCGTTTGAGTTTGTATATCCCTGTGTGGTTGTATTTGTTTGTTTGTGTTGAAATGCTTTTGTAGAGTGCTTTTTGTTCTATATGTAATGTTGTAATTTAATTTTTTGAAGGAGATTGCAATTTTGTGTGTGTTTTTGTTTTCGTATGTTAGTGTGATATATATTTTTATGTTCTTGTGTTTGTGTTATATTGCTATGTTCTTTGTAATTCTGTATACAAACTCCAATGCAACACCTGCAACAACTTCTACATAGACAGGCAGATCATTTCAAACGCGTGAGAAAGAACACATCACAGCCATAACAAAATCACAAAACACTTCCACATACGCAGAACACATCACAAATGCCACCACACCTACAGCAACTTAAATACAGACATGGAAATTCTACACATTCAACCAAAAAACCAGAAACTAAATACATTAGAATAATACGAACTATATAGACACACTAGAACAATATGAAATATAGGCCTACAGACACACGAAAACACACCCTCACGATATTCTCAACACACAACTCAATTTCAGCAAACACACTTTGACTCCACATTACACTATACAAACACACCCCCACAGGAAGCACAATCAGAAGGCGCGAAAACCAGGAACACCCAGTTCTGAAGATAACCTACAACAGGTTGAACTAGTCCACTAGGTACCTAATTTTAACACGTGAAAGAAGTACAGTGTATATTACGAAGTGATATAGTATATTGCCTCATCGTTGGCAGCGAACAGTTGATTGTCTTGGAGATTACTTCGAAGGATTTTAATGTGTTCAAAATGTGTTAATGTGCGTGCAGACTTTTTAATGTGTTAATATGCTTGCAAACTATTGTTCTCAACATTATAAGATAACATTTTCTTAATTTTTACTCTTCTCCCTTGTCTACAATACTTCCTGAGAAAATCATGTAACAGACATGATTGGTTAAAGTACATTATGTATTTCCATATGTATATAATGAAATGTTTGTATAACAACCTATTTGCCTAAAAAATAATTGTCATGACTTGGTAAGACGTGACCTTTGTATATTCAAATAAAATTTTAAACGAGCAAATGCTGGGTAACTTTCGGTGCTGGACCCCGGACTCATTTCACCGGCATTATCACCTTCATTTCATTCAGACGCTAAATAACCTAGATGTTGATACAGCGCCGTAAAATAACCCAATAAGATAATAAAAATTGTTTCCCATTATTTTATACACAAGTTTCATAACGTTCAGGTAGATTCTCATACATGTTTGCAAATACATGTTACTGTAGTTCGTTAAAGAAAGCCACTATTTCTTCCCATAATTATGTTGTAGGCGGATTCTCCTTAAATATGGACTCCTTTAACATACTTCATACGCAGGCATCAGATGGTGTAAGGTCAGATGAATGCGATGGACTAATGTAGGCCTATACATATGTTGATTTTCGTACTACACTGTGGTCTTCCTAACTCGGGTTCGATTCCCGATAGGAACTTATTTCTCTTCCACATAACTGGATATATTTGTTTTGAGTTGTCATAAGTGGTGGTGTTGCGTCGTGATGACCATGTGAACAAGAAGTCCCACCACTTGCGGAATGACGGTAAAGACGATGATGATATTGTTATTGCTGTTGTTGATTATTAACTTATTGCTTAGTGAACTGCTATGTCAATTAAGGAGATATCAGTGTTTTTATTATGTATGTGAGTTTTTCTGAATAATGCTTTTGCTTGTCTTCTTACTTCACTGCTCCAATATAATTATACTATTTTGGTTTGTACTTATTATTATTATTATTATTATTATTATTATTATTATTATTATTATTATTATTATTATTATTATTATTATTATATAAATGACACTCGGAAGGAAATTGAACGCAGAATACACTAAATGTGGGAAATACTTGTTATTATTCGTCTGAGAAGCTTTTGTCATCCAATCTGCTCTCAAAAAACCTGAAAGTTATAATTTAGAAAACAGTCATATTACAGATTGTTATGTATGGCTGTGAAACTTGGACTCTCACTTTGAGAGAGGAACAGAGGAACAGAATAAGGTGCTTAGAAAAATATTTGGAGCCAAGAGAGATAAAGTTACAGGAGAATGGAGGAAGTTACACAACGCAGAATTGTACGCATTGTATTCTTCACCTGATATAATTACGAACATTAAATCCAGACGTTTGAGTTGACCAGACCATGTAGCACGTATGGGGGAATCCAGAAATGCATATAGAGTGTTAGTTGTGAGACCGGAAGGAAATAGACCTTTGGGGAGGCCGAGACGTAGATGGGAGGATGGAATTAAAATGGATTTGAGGGAGGCAGGATATGACGGTAGAGACCAGATTAATCTTGCTCAGGATAGGGACCGATGGCGAGCTTATGTGAGGGCGGCAATGAACCTCCGTGTTCTTTGAAAGTCATAAGTAATTTATTATTGTTGTTATTATTATTATTATTATTATTATTATTATTATTATTATTATTATTAAAACAATTAATGTTAAGAATATTGTACTGGATTATGCTAGGCATAAGGAGTTGAATTGATATGAACATGTGAGAAGAATGAAAGAGGAAAGGTTACCCAGAAGGATGTTAGAATAGTGTCCACATGCGAGAAAAATAGAGATAGGTCTCGAAACTCACACATGCAATAAGTCAGAATAGGGATGAGAGAAAGAGCACTGGAAGAACTGGGCTGGATGGATAGGGACCAATTAAGAAGAGAAATAAAATTTCATGTGTATACATTGTAATTCTGTAGATAAATAAATTGTTACCCTTATCAGAAGATGAAAGTTTCTACAGAAATTATTTCGCTTACGGAATAGCAAGACAAAGGTAACCGAATTGTCAACTCGCACCAATATTTTCAGTCTTCACACACTTTAGAATAGTTAAGAGATCAATACCGGTTGACAACAAAAACACGTGTAATGCGTTGCAGAAACAAAAGTGCAAATTGAACTCCGAGTTAACACGCATTAGGCTATTTGCCATTTACGTTGGCTTGTTGTGTCACATCTTGAGCCAAGTTGTGGTTGGGATATCTGCTGGATTTGAGAGGCCTTAAATTGGCCAAGCGATGAATATATCTCCTTGTGGGGGCGTCCAAAGACTTAAATTACACTACTGCACTAAATGTTCCCGAGAAGGCGGAGGCACGCGCCTGCAGGAAGAGTCGCCTACAGAAATCCTTGTAAGGAATTTAACCAATATCACGATATTCACAAGACGCCGCAAGTCCTGAAACGTTGTCTTTTTTGTTTGCAGTTTCACTAAAAAATGTACGCCTATCGTCAGATACTGTAATTTTAAAAGGACTAACTAAATTCTTAGATTCCTGATCAATTTTTCAAATTCATTTATCCTAAAGTTCACTTTCCAGAAAATCAGTTTTCCTAAAACTGAATATCCTAATTCTATTTTCCTAATGTAACTTTTCTGAGTCTCATAACAATATTGAATTATGAAAATTGAAAACAATTTAACCATTTAAAGTTTACAGAAGAATGGTATATGCTAATGCACATAGATATTGCAAAACTCGATTTTATTCCTTATAAACGATATAATATGTTGACTATATTCCTAATTCTTCTTTCATTTGCAGTCCACTTCTTTGTTGGACCTGCCTTAACACTTCGTCTCAAACTTAATGATGCTACAATAGTTTCGGTTTCTGATTGTTTTTTTTTTAACTCGATCAACGTCGAATATAAATCAAAATGATGTTTCTCGACGACAAGGTTAAAACGATTGTACCACTCCTCACTAATATTGTTAGTACGTTGAGAACCATTCATTATGACCTCGTAATGGTTCCATTTTTCCACTGGATATCTAGGTGGAACTGCTCTTCATCTTCCTCATGCCCAACTACATATAAAAATTCTTCCAAATAGTCCAACATTGGAATCAATTCATCAAGTACTTCGTTTCTAGGGTCAAAGGAGACTTTAATATAATTTATCGGCACAAAAGCGAGTGATAATAACATGTTCATTTGAGTTGCAATTCACGATCGTCCGCATTATTATAAACCTCTTGCAATCCTTCACTTTGAAATTCCCTATATGGATATCTTAAAACCTTGGTGATCCAAGTAACAGTTTATTACTTTAGAGAGGAAGAAGGAAATGTGTTTTCAGTTGCTATAATTAATGTTTTAATATTTCTTATTTATGATGCCATCTATTATTATATATTCTAAATTAATTGTCCATGTGTGAATTACAACTTTTGTCCTTCTAGTTTCAAGAAAATAATTCTTTTCCAAAAGAAGTTGGTACTTGGATCACTACTGCACTGACTATATCAACAAATTATTTTATAATAACCTAGGATAGCATTTTAAAGAAGTGCAATGAAGCTTTATTTCATTAAAGAAAGAAAACACTTTTAGGCATTAAAGCTTCAAGGCGAAAGTTACTTACACAAAGTTCGTGTTCTTTTGCGAATAAGATAGGCCTATGATGTTTTGAATCGAAAATGGATACAAAGAAATTAATAATTACACTTTTGCAATCACTTTGTTTCATGCAAAAGGATAAAAATGAAAACTTTTCTCAACTTACATTTTTTCTACTACCTAACATAGTCCCGTAAGGTGAACAAAACAGAAGAAAATAAATTAGCTTTATTTCAGTCACTCTCATCATTACTAACCTTCTCTTACAATTATTGCATCGTCGTTGATTTCTTCAGCTGCTCTTTTATACACAAATAGTAGGTTGTTCAAAAAATGTGTACTTGCGGTATGTACATTAACGCACAGGTAAACAAAACTGAACGCTCCACCTCACTTCATCTGTATTCCATTGCACTGTAACTTCACTTCATTCTTAAGTTGTCTCGGATCCTAAGCCTGTTGATCACCAGTTTTGTGGCCAAAGTTTCTTTGGGATTTTGGTGTGAACTATCCAGAACTGGATGATTACAACACTGACGTCTGTTACTTTTACCCATGTTGAATACAGAAATATAATCACTGCATCGACTAACAATGAGACACTACTATTTTTCTTCAAAGAACAACAGCACTAGACTAATTCACCAAATCAAATGTCCTAACGAAAGTTTCACCCAGAACAATATTTTAAAAGAAGCAACAACATATTTATTAGTTTGTTTATATTTTAAGATAACACTTCTCTTCAATATAAAACAATATTCTTCCGCTCTGGTGCTCTCAATCCAGGCAAGGGACTTCCGATAATAAGGTTCTACCTGCCTCGTACATGATACACACAAATAACAGGCTTAGGAATTACGGAACCCACCAAGTATAAACATTACGATGTGTAAGAATTATGTTAAACCGCATAAGTTATCAAGATTTTTTAAATATTCATTCTACAAAATATAAATGGCGAAGCCTTTATATTTACTGTAATTACATGGTATTAATTTTACCATAGTCGGGAATCGAATATAAATAAAAACTAAGACCGATGGTAATTTAAAGAACATATTGAGTTCTTCATATGAAAATTGACAAAAAACATCCACTAGTTCCCTTGAGGTGAAAATTCGTATTTTCTGGTGATATTTATAGGCCTACCACCAAATATGGCAAGTGTAAATGTTGACATTGATAATTACTTCTTTAATTGGAACGAGACCAATAATTTGGGACAAAACACGTGTTGTGTACAAAGATATAAATGAAATGAAAAATGCTTGGAGAGAAATTTTCCTAGAACTGAAAACTTGTTTCGTCGCCTCTCAACTCTGCGAAAAGTAGGCCTCATAAAATGCCACAAACTCTTCAATTATATTACCGGTTGTTCTGTATGGTTGTGAAACTTGGACTCTCACTTGAGGGAGGAACAGAGATTAAGGATATTTGAGAACAAGGTGCTCAGGAAACTATTTTGGGCTAAGAGGGATGAAGTTACAGGAGAATGGAGAATGTTACACAACACAGAACTGCACGCATTGCATTCTTCACCTGACATAATTACGAACATGAAATCCAGACGTTTGAGATGGGCAGGGCATGTAGCACGTATGGGCGAATTCAGAAATGCGTATAGAGTGTTAGTTGGGAGACCGGAAGGAAAAAGACTTTTGGGGAGGCCGAGACGTAGATAGGACGATAATATTAAAATGGATTTGAGGGAGGTGGATATGATGATAGAGACTGGATTAATGTTGCACAGGATAGGGACGAAGGCGGGCTTTTGTGAGGGCGGCAATGAACCTGGAGGTTCCTTAAAAGCCATTTGTAAGTAAGTAAGTAAGTAAAATATCATCACTGCTGTAACGCGGCTATCAACAAAACATTAGAATAACCTGCTCCGGATATGATCGGTTGTGTGTGAAGTGTCAACTTTCCTTATAAACGGTGCCGTTTGAACTATCGCCGTGTGTATGTGTGAAACGGAGTGTTGTTTGAACAGTGAAAGCAACTATACAGGTATAGTCTGCTAAGAATAAATGGCAAATAACATGCCTAATTATTTTATTACACATCGGGTATTTATTTACGATTCGTATGTCCGTACAGAATCTGCTTGTGATGTCAGGAGATTATTTCTAGAGAAATTCCCACGTGATCGAGTTTCAAGTCGTGATACTTACAAATGACTTTTCAGGAACCCGCCACCCTCACATAAGCCCGCCATTGGTCCCTATACTGTGCAAGATTAATCCAGTCTATATGCATCTGAAGTCTGACTAGTGTAATATGTAGCTAGTCGGCGATGTATGCAATGAAGGGGGAAAGGAACTGGCCACCCTACCCCATTATCTCCTGGCCTAGTTGCCTTATAAGTGGTGCCTACTTAGTGTTGTTTGTGAGGTTCAGACCTGTTTTCGGACAGTTGACTAAATTACCATCATATCCCAACTCCCGCAAATCCATTTTAATATTATCCTCCCATCTACGTCTCGGCATCCCCAAAGGTCTTTTTCCCTCCGGCCTCCAAACTAACACTCTATATGCATTTCTGGATTCGTCCATACGTGCTACATGCCCTGCCCATCTCAAAGTCTGGATTTAATTTTCGTAATTATGTCAGATGAAAAATACAATGCGTGCAGTTCTGTGTTGTGTAACTTTCTCCATTCTCCTGTAACTTCATCTCTCTTAGCCCCAAATATTTTCCTAAGCACCTTATTCTCAAACACTCGTAACTTCTGTTCGCCTCTCAAAGTGAGAGTCCAAGTTTCACAACCATAGAGAAGTCCAAGTCGTGATACGATTCATAAATTTGTTAATGAATTTCGTGAAACGGGAATTGTTTAAAAGAGGAAGAGAAGAAGGCGACGTACAGTGCTCACAGAAGAAACTCTTGATGACATTGGACAACGCCTGGAAAATTCCACTAAAAATCTCCTAAGCAAGTGCCAGAAATGTGTGAAAAATAGAGGCAGGCAGTTCCACCATCTCCTTGCGTGACATGAGTGAGTATATACAGTAGCTTTTAAAGTGCATTAACTTTTATTAGGCAATTAGGCAGTCACTCTAGCATATCAAGTAACCGCTGAACCACTGACTCATGTATTGCCCGGCCGACGGGAAGCGATAGTCTATCACTCTATCGGCCGGTAGAATCCCTGCCGCAACTCTGGTCAGACGATAATTGGATGACTCGATAAACAAAATATCGTTCACTTTGACAACAAAAGGAAAACAATAAATGCTTTGTAGTCTGTAAAGATTAATTCTGTGATAAAATGAAATAATTCCAACTGTAAGTAGAAGGGAATTCTAGTTTTCCTACAGAGATTAATGCACGAGAGGGAGAGGAAGCTACGATATTTAATTTAGAGGTAATGGTTAATAATGTATGTAGATCTCTTAGCGATTCTAAGAAAAAATGGTGAAATGTTTTGTTTCACATAGTTTAGACTAATCTTTCACGCTTACTTGGCGAGATGCATATTCGCCAGAAGAAACAAACAATTACTGCGTACTTCCAACTTCTCCTTTTAATTTAATGTTCATTCTACGGGGATTAATTAGTCGAAGCGTGAAGACGTCTTGCTCTAATTCTTTCTCCCACGGATGAAATTACTGGACCAATTATTGTAGTAACATTTCTTATAGCAAAGGTGTGACAATATGTTTCCAACCACGTAATTGCCAAATATGTAAGGAATGTTACATCACCATCTTCATTTGTTTTGCTATTATTTCTTGAGTAGAGCTTGTCAAACGGTGAAATTTAATGTTTCTTTTGTTGAACAAATACAAATGTTCAGCCACATATTTAAATAAATTTAATTCTTCATTGATATGTTTAATCGGAAAAAAATTTCCGAATAATAACCATCGAATGTCATTATGTTTGTAGAAGTTATGGAAATCAGACTTTAAGGTTGAAATACAGCATGATTCGTTGAACTAAATGTATTACATCACAGGTTTTCCTGACTAAAACATTGAAAGCAAGTAAAAATCAGATTTGTGATATAATTTTTTCTAAATATATATTTGCAATTTTCCAACGTAACAGCGTAATATGTCATTTTATATGAAGTTAATTTAAATCATAAATGTTTTCAATCAGCACAATATGTTACATTGCGAAATTGTTAAATTTCAAATTAACGTAGCATTAAATAAAAATTAGATTACACGTCTGTATTCACAGATATCGTTGGGTAAATTTAATAATAATAATAATAATAATAATAATAATAATAATAATAATAATAATTTATTTTGGCTGGCAGATTTAGGTTCTATTTCTATTTCATCTCATATTCAAGCGGAATAGTCGCAAAATAGATGTATTTTCCGTTTAATATACAATTAAATAAATTACAAATATTTACTTCTTCTTTGATACCAATTAACAATTAATTATAAAAAACAGATGTACTTTAACGAAGTACCCTAGCAGGCATGAGTGCAGTTTAAGTTAAGTATAAAATTTACTATGCATATCTATAAATTTTAATATAGAAGGCATAAAGATATAAGTGAAAGTTTACTGAATTAAGGTAGTGTTCTCTGTGCAGTAGGTCAGCAACAGAAAAACTTGACATAGGTCACATTTATGGAGTAATAAAGTGATTTTTATATTTCATAAACGTTGTAATCTCTACTAGAATGGAAAAATGCTACTGCAAAATATAGAAACGAATTAAATCCTCTAGATTCAAAAGCCTCTAAAGACCATTTGGTCATAATTGAGTTATGTCCACATATTGCTTGCTAAGAATGAATTCAAATGATTCATATAGTTTTAATTCCAAAAGGCACTAAATTTAAAACAAAACGTTTGTTAAAAGTTAGTGTTAGGCTGAAAATTCTCCATATTTGCTACCAGTTACTGTCAAAATTATAGGGGATTTTGAATCTATAGGGGATTTTGAATCTATAGGGGATTTTGAATCTATAGGATTCAATTATTCACACTGTGTAATAATGAAAAAATGGCAAAAAGTAAGCGATCGGATCATAACTTATAGACGGGATTAACAAGACAAAAATATTTCGAAAGTTATGTAGGCTTTTTACTACGTTCCATGATCCAAAAGAAAAGGGAGGTGCAAAGTTATCAAGAAAAACGGATATATAGAGCTACGAAGAAAAGGAGAGATATAGAGCCACCAAGAAAAAGAAATAGAGCTACCAACAAAAGGACAGATATAGTGCCACCAAGGAAAAGAAATAGAGCTACCAAGAAAAGGAGAGATATAGTGTCACTAAGGAAAAGAAATAGAGCTACCAAGAAAAGGACAGATATAGTGCCACCAAGGAAAAGAAATAGAGCTACCAAAAAAAGGAGAGATATAGTGCCACCAAGGAAAAGAAATAGAGCTACCAAAAAAAGGAGAGATATAGTGCCACCAAGGAAAAGAAATAGAGCTACCAAGAAAAGGACAGATATAGTGCCACCAAGGAAAAGAAATAGAGCTACCAAGAAAAGGACAGATATAGTGCCACCAAGGAAAAGAAATAGAGCTACCAAGAAAAGGAGAGATATAGTGCCACCAAGGAAAAGAGAGATACAGAGTCACCAAAGAAAAGTAAGATGGAGATCCAGCAATAAAAGGACGATACCGGTATAGTGCCACCAAGAAAAGAAGAGATATAGTACCATCAAGGGAAAGGAGGTACAGAGCCACCAAGGAAAAATAAGTTGCGTAGTCACGAATAAAAAGCGAGATACTGTGTCACCAAGAAAAAAAGAGATATGTAGTGCCACCAAGAGGAGAAGAAGGATAGTGTCACCAAGGAAAAGAAAGATACAGAGTCACCAAAGAAGGTGAGATGGATACCCACCAAAAATAGGAGAGATAAAATACCACCAAGGAAAGAAGAGATATAGTGCGACTAAGGAAAAGTAAATAGCAGAGTTACTAAGAAAAGAGAGATGCAATGCCACCAGGAAGAAGACGAATCACGTCATCAAGGAAAAAAGAGAAATATATAGCCAACAATAAAATGAGAAATGTAAAGCCAACAAAAAAAAAAATGTAAAACTAAGGAGGAAAGAGATGTAGAGCAGACAGGAAAAGAGCTGTAGAACCAGCAAAGAAAACAGAGATGTAGTGAGCAACAGAAGCAGAGCTAACAAGTAAACATTCTGATTGGGGCAGATATAAAAGTTAAATGTTTTACTTCCACCATGTTAATAATGTCAAAAGAAGTGCTTATACAAATTTTGGCCACTCGACCGCAATTACGAGGCCGTCCAGAAAGTGATTTTCCCTCGGACCGCTTACAGAAGAAAGCACAATTGCATGGGAAGATTTATTGAAACATTTACAGCAATTGTTGCTCTGCTTGTCAACATATTCCCCACTGGAATTGTGACGTTTGTCATAACATGGGATCAATTTTTATATTCTCGTATTGTAGAAGTCAGCCGCCTGGGATCGGAACTAGTGTTTGACAGCCGTTTCCACCTCTCTGTCGATCCATGATATGATAAATGTGGTGGGTTGGTGAATATGTTGCAGAATAGCTCAACAATTGTTATGTTTATTCCAATAAATTTTTCCAATGAAATTGTGTTTTCGTTCTGTTAACGGCCCCTGGCGAACTTATTTTTTTACGGACCTCGTAATTGCGGTCGAGTGGCCAAAATTTGTACAAGCACTTCTTTTGACATGGTGAAAAAAAAAACTTTTTTATTTGACCCGATCAGAATGTTTGCTTGTAAGCAAAACATAGATATAAACCCAACATATAAAACAGATATGTAGGTCCCACTAAGAAAAACAGAGATATAGACTCACCAAGCGAAACAGAGATATATGTAGGATTCCAAGCAAAACAGAGATCCACCAAACAAAACAAAGATGTAAACCTATCAAGCAAAATATAGATAGCCTATAGAGCCGCTTAGAAAGAGATGTAAGCTTAGGATACGACAGGATATAGATGAGGCTAGAACAAACAAAAGAAACAGAAAAGAGAAAGAAAGAAAGAAATGGAAATAAAAGAAGTAAAGGAAAGATTTAGAGTCAGAATGGAAAGAAGGACGGAGGAAAAATGGTAGATTAGGAAGAGGGAGACGAAATGGAAGATTATGAAGAAGAATAGAAGGCGAATAGAGATTGGGAAGAAGAATAGGAGGAAAAGGGAGGTTAGGAAGAATAATAAGAAGGGAGATTAGGAAGAGGGATAAAAGGAGATAGATTAGGAAATAAGATAGGAGAAGACAGATCAGGAAATGGAATAGGAGACAGATTAGAAATGGGAATAGGAGGAGAAGGGAAATCAGGAAGAGCGTTAGGAGGAGGTTATGAGGAGGAAGAAGAATAATAAGATGAATTAGAAAGAGAAATAGGAGCAAAAGGGGGATTAGGAATAGAGATAGAAGAAGAATGAAGACATTTAGGTACAGAAGAGGAATGAAGGACAAGAGAAAAATGAGAGGAAATGAAAAAAGAGAAGGAACGAAGGAAGAGAAATGGGAGGCAAAGAGGAGAAGGAATAAAATGAAATATGGAATATTTAAGGAGAAGCAAGAAAAGAGGAAGAAAAGCAGAATGTTGAAGAGAGAGATTAGAATCGAATAATAACAGGAATTTATTATTTTGGCATGGACGGCGTTTAGCATTGCTCTTCAAATTTAAGAGGCATGATGGGGCCGATAAGCTAATTACTATAAATGACAATTTATTACATGTGCCGTCTATGCTTATCCTTATTTAACAAATATATTGGTTATACAATATTTTGTTACATAATATATATTTATTTGAACGTTTTCGGCTCTATGGAGCCATCATCAGAAACAAGTAAGCCCATATGTATGGTGTGAGTACACTATATGTTGCCGTACAAGTAAACTCAATTAATGTTTTAATTTTAACATTAATTGAGTTTACTTGTACGGCAACATATAGTGTACTCACACCATACATATGGGCTTACTTGTTTCTGATGATGGCTCCATAGAGCCGAAAACGTTCAAATAAATATATATTATGTAACAAAATATTGTATAACCAATATATTTGTTAAATAAGGATAAGCATAGACGGCACATGTAATACATTGTCATTGCTCTTCAATTTTCACTCACTTTCTGCTGTAAGGAGCAGTTACACCTACTGTTAGTGCAAAGTAACAAAGTTGGTTCAGAGCCATAATTTGAAATGCCACTGCGCATCTGAAGGCATTAAACACAGCAATATAGCACTTATCACACTGCGCTTCCATGTAGGAAGTGAATCATTTCAACCACTCGCAGAAGCCTTGAAACGGTCATATTCTCCCACTTCGCACACGTATAGTATCGGCTCACGCTGGAAATCGTACAATTTAAATTTTAATAGAAATCTAATACCTTTGCATCCGTTCGATTTATGTAGGAACAAACAATCGCACAGACACCTGATATTGGGATTGGTTTCACATTGTTTGAATCGCTTCCTTCCTGAATAAAAGTTGCAGAGAATGCAGTGTTATTTGTGCTACCATTATCTCGTTTTATACTGTTTTATTCTGATACAGAGTTCACCTCGTAGTTTATTTATTTTAATCCAAATTTACACAGTACTGGTACTCTATTTTACCTGAGATAGGTATAGCTTATTAGGGTTATAGATACATTATTATAATATTTATACGACAATGATTAATGAAATCCCCTATTGAAAGTATTTTTATAAGTACAATGTGATATAAAGTATAGTACATGGACGGATGAGGTGAAATAAAATGAGGGAAAAAATTAATCTTATGTTTAAATTAAGAAATTAATAAAATTTTACAAATCTATAAATTCAGTAAATCTGTACAATATTTTATAATTTATATACATGAATGAATGAAATGAAATGAGATGAAATTAAAGAATAAAATACAGTCTTATATTTAAATTAACAACTTTTATGAAATGTATGCATCATTATAACCTAAACAAACAACTAATCCAAATATACACTAGAATGTAGTGCAATTTAAATTTCTGAAACAGTTACATAGTTTTTAGTAAAAGAATGTTGTTATAAACAGTTTCTAAATTTTATTCAACACATTTATTGTAAATTACCATCCTAATTTATTTCTAGCAACTGTTAGGTCCTAAATATTTATAATACATGTAAATGACTATAGCCCCTAACCCTAATAATATAAATTCAGTGAATATATACAAATGAAATCATGTGTTCAGATAGAGAGCTGCAAAATAGCGCTTACAACCGATTTAGATTCGACCAGTTAGAGAACATCCGTCAAGGTCGGGCATCCGATCGAATTTTCGATTTTCAACCGGTTACCCTTTATGTTTTGCAGGCAAGACAGAACACCAGGCGCACTTCATCATACAAGAAACCGACATTTTCTGAGTAGGCTACACAAACGGAGTAACAATTGAAGGGAATTAACTTTTTCTTATTAAAAAGTATGTGTGCTTGATATAGGTCTACAATTAGGTATATTGATTGGACACTTTAATACTCTTATCTTTATAACTAATACATAAATTAACAAATAGACACTGGTAACAACAAAATAAATAAGTGTAAAGCAGAATATGAAATTTGGTGCGTAAAGAAATGTAAGAATAAAATAAATTACAATTACTTACTATAGAGAAGAGCAAATAAATACATAGACCTACATTCTAGTGTAATATTTACATTTTAAACTCAAAATGCATACCTCTGAAACAGTAGTTGTTAATATATAATGATTTTTACTTACTGTAAAGGACTGCATTATTATTTCATAAATAAATCATTTTTTAAGAAGATAGAGTGTTATTAACAAAAAGAAAAATACTCTGAAGCTCAAATGCTTGTACTTTCACGAAGCATGTTGTTGCCCTTGAAGTTACCTAACTGTAAAACCTGGACTGGATGAATGAATCAATCAATGAATCTATGAACGAATCAACCAATCAATCAATCACTCTAAACATGAATGAATCAAGGAATCGATGTATGAAAGAAACAATGAGTCGATGAATGGATAAATAGATGATGGATGATGGATGATTGATTGATTGATTGATTGATTGATTGACTGAATGTACTGAGAGAGAAAGAATTATCAATTAAATGGTAGATCTACACGATGAAAAACGCATCCTTGCAAGGACTCTTGTAACTACTGCATGGCTCAATGTGGTCTGCTTTTGCCGTCCATCCACAAAGAGTGAGAAACAACTCGAATATTCGATAAACCGAACCTGATACAATCCGCGAGACGGAACAGCTTTGCATACTTACTATAGCGCCAAGCGTTCAATAGCAATAGTCTATATAATTTCTATTTTTCGCAATCAGTTGTGCACGACTCTAGTTCAGATTACAAATTTTTGTGAACGTAATTCACATATCTTACACAATCTTGATAACAGCACTTATTTTGAAACATTTGTAATGGCGGGGCGTACTTGGTGTCACACCTATCTGAGGAGGTAATTTTCAAAACGTGTTTTATCACATTTCTTTTAAATGTGAGGAATTGGTACAAATGGTATCTTTGTCAGCAATTACATCTTGTTCAATATTATTTAGTCAACAAGAAACTTTTTATCCCATCTAAAAACACTAAACAAAATCAGGGTTTCAAACAAAAGAGGTTTTGTCCTCACCCTGTTTTTGGATCAAAGAGTGTTTTGTCCAACTGACCAATGAGAGTGCTTCTTTTAACAGACAACTGAGTATAAAACCTAGTTGAGTGTCGTGATCAGTGTTATCAGTATGTGATTGAGGTAAGCTCCGCAATGAAGAAGTGTTACTCAACAAGTTTATTAAATTCTAGTGATTAACAGTCAATTGATTATTGTGTTGTATTGTGATATTGTGTCCAAATGGAAGAAGTAGACGGTAGTGTGAATGTTGGTGAAAGTAGCAGTGGGAGTAGGAAAAAAAAAACAAAGTTCTTCAAAATCCAAAGCAAAAGTATTAAGATAGTCTCAGTAGGAAAGCTCTAGTTTTTAATCCATGTACACATAATACGAAAAGGTTTTCTTGTATTAAATTTAAACTAAACATTTAAAACATTTCAAGACGGGATAACATTATCGGTAACTTGATGCAGACTTTTTCAGTAAAAGGACGTATATCTATGTCTGTTGATTTGAGTAAAAAGAAAAAACCAGTTGGTGAATACATTTTTAATGTTTGTTACTTTTTACCAGTGGAAAATAATCGTAAGGTTTCCGTTTGTAATTTTTTAAAACTAAGATCGATAGATGAAAGATGTGAATTGCATATTTAAGTCACGTTTATTTTGTAACATCTTCCTATGAAGACTGGCTTTCACTTAAAAACTTAATATCTTTTCAAGTTTATAATTTTTCATGAAAATGTCATTTAAAATTTCAATATTAAACAATTTTGTGTTTGAGAAAAACACATTTTGCCCACAACCTTTTTCATTCAAACCTCGTTTTGTCCAAAACCTCTTCATTCAAACTATGTTTTGTCCATTTAATTCAAAATAAGTTTTGTCCAAATTCTAAATCAAAATTTACAAGTTTTGATTTGAAAAATATTTTTAAACTTGATGTTAAACATTTTATGTCTTCATAAGATGGTTTAGTATTTTTTGTGAATGTAGCCTGCAGAACAATGGAAATACACGCTTTTTGCCTACTCTGAAAAATAGCATTACTGTGACAAACACGTTTTGAAAATTACCTCCTCACTACTCGACAAACTAATTCAAGACGTAATTCAAATTTGTGACACTCAAATAACAAATGTTGGACTGTTCGCAGGAAATCATCACATGCACAAATATTTACACTTTCTGTATCTATCTTGAACCTTTCGAAATAGCTAGCAAACTTGCTACGTTTAGATAAGAACTGAGTAAGAACAAAGTTTGATTAGGCCTACATTAATTTAGAGTTTACTCTATCGTAAATCGTAGGGAAGTAGTTGAAGCTCCTTTTGTGCTGCGAACCCAAAATCATTCCATTCTTTAATTATGCGTTCTTTTAAACGCTTCTTCACATAAGACATATCATTACAAGTTGCCAGGTCTTACGTTTTTCCCATGAGCGTTAAGTTTTTTTTTATTTTTTATGGCTAACGTTTTTCTTTTGCCCTCAAGATTACGTCTTCCTTGTTTTAGGACCCATGCACATTACAGAATCTTATTTTAAAAGTCTCGGAATATTATATTTACAATGACATCACATAGGCTACATAGATTAGGGGAGACTTGGGTAGTATCGGACATCGGGTAATATCGGACAGTGCGTTTCTTTCATCTACCACCAGATGGTAGTACCTGGATAACACGGTTACGTTTCTGTATGCGACATCACAGAAAGGTAACCATGTCATTCAGGTACTAGCATCTGGTGGTAGATGAAAGAAACTCACTGTCCGATATTACCCGATGTCCGATACTACCCAACTCTCCCCTATAGTGTTTCTCTTTTATGGTTTTGTTATTATTATTATCTTGTTGTAAATTTTATGCCAATATGCCGCATTATCTTGAAAAAAGACATTAATTTTACAGAAAATAGTCGATACTGACAGTTATATAGCTTTTCACCGAGTCAAGAATTTGATTATTTTATCTTTAAAATTGAAGTTGATATACTGAACCTTGATGAACTGTGTGAGGAATTTTGTGACAGTAGGGTTGTTCTATCAGAACGTAGTCATTATCAAAGAAGTGATTCTGGTAAGTGGCTTTATTTTTTCTAAAGTTTTATAAAGAAAGCGTTTCAATCATAAATAAAGTCACAATTAAGGTTTATATTAACGTTCCAGCTTCTAATGTCTTTATAGAAAGAATTTTACATGAATGAAGAATTTAATGACAATTTTATAAAAGAAGTCATCCTGAGTTTATCAAAGCAGAAGTACAAATTGTATGAATTGGTCTCTCATTTGTGAACATTTTCACCGATTTGCAAAACAGGATGAAAAACTGTTAGGAGCAGCTAAACCTCAAGAGAAATACAAGAAGGAGTAAATTAAATGTAGATTATGTAAACAAAAGTGTTCTACTTAGTTTAATAAAATAAATATAGGCTATCATGGCAAATCTACGTTTTTTTCTGACAAAAAACTGAGCGGCAGTCTGTTTTGCCAACACATCGGCACCTAGTAGTTTGTGTTACAGTTTTCGTACTATAGTCTGTTTTTTAAAGGAATAGAAAGATCCCGCCACTATTTTTAAATCCGGAAAACCTTCTATTTCTATGACAGAGTCAGCGGTATACAACGTTTCGTAACTGTGTTCACTCATCACTGTATGTTAATGCGAGTAGTTAAACTTTATAAATGTTCATGGCCAAAGCTGTAGTTACTGTAAATTAAAATGAGTAGCTAAATTTTATAAATGATCATACACAAAAGTAAATATAAAATAACATAATCAGTTAATTACAAATAAGTGCACAGAGTCCAGAGTTCCTTATGTTTTTCATTATGCTGAGAAATTCATTACGGTGTGCTACTAAACCACCACGCTCCATTAAGGACTTACGATTCGCATTATTTTTATGATAATGAAACCCTATAGGCTACCTTCAATTATTTTGCACTGTAAAGAGAGAGATAATACTGAATATTGAGAGATAATACTGAATATTGAGCTTTCACAGCTAGCTCAATATAATTCAAGACCGAAATAAACTCCTCTTTGTTAGATACCTAAAACATACTATATCCTTAACTCATCTCGATTGAATTTATCAGGTGGAGTAACAGTGGGTTCACGTTGATTTTTCGAATTCAACTTCATAAATGTTAAGAGCTTGAATAATTCTTCTCGTTCAGCCAGTTAAGTCCACGTTTACCGAGACCAGTTAAGGATGACCTTGGTCTTAGAATACTTGGTGTCTATTAAATACCTTATGAGTGTGGAAAATGCTACATTGGCCAGACGGGACGAACCATTATGGAACGCTGCAAGAAACACCAACGCAGCATAAGACTACATTACCCCTATAAGTCTCCAGTAGCGCTACATAGCCTAGAAACGGGCCACAAGACAAATTTCGACGCCGCCACCGTCTTGGACAAGACTACTGGAACCTAATCATCAAGGAAGCCATCGAAATCCAACTAGATGGCAATAATTTCAATAAAAATGGGGGCCAGAAATGAGTACAAAATCTATGATATTCAAATGCCTGCTTTATGTTCCTTTCAATGGCAGATACGTGAGAGAATTTTATAATTCTCGGTTAGCGTTTAGCCTGTAACTTTTTTATCTAATGATAAAAATGTTGATTACTCGATCACCTACGATAAGTTTATTCCTTAAAGATTAATAGTTGACGTTTTGGATGTAATTGTCCAATTTCACGGTAATAAAAATAGGCTTAAATATTGCGAGATGAAACGTTGCAAACCTGCTCTTACATGATTTTAAACTATGTTCAATGTTTAGTTGATATGTATGGCGCTAGAACATGAGAACTGTGTATATCACATGGCAATAAGGTCATGACATTGATTGGAAATTTACGAACATAAAATGCCAATGAATGGCTTTTATCTTAATGCTAAAATCATCTACTGGATAAATGACATGCATATGATTCTTTTATGAACGTAGACCGCCTTTAAAAAGAATGTAGTACGTAATTAAATACAACGCGATCTATAATTATGATTGGATTGACAAATTAGTGAACATCATTGTGTATAAATTAATCTTGCCACATTCCGCTTGATTAAAACATTGCTACTATGGGTAGACAGTTACTAAAATAGAAATGCTTTAATGCTGGTGTGATCAGTCTTCCCGAAGTTTATTTAAAATCAATCTTCCCAGCTTTCTTCGGCCCCCTTTAATTCCTTCTACCATTGAAATGGAATCTGATGTTTATTCCATTAGTAGCTAACACTCATGCTCTTCGAATATAACATTCTTTAGTTACATGTTTTCTTCTTCTTTTCTGAGGAGGCCTTGCACCACAGCCTGAGGCTTATTATCCCGACCTCCTTTTTGTGGAATGATTGTTGAAGTCCTTAGGGCCGCATTCCTGTGAGTACATGATTCACTGGTTGGTGCCATCTTATCAATTCAACTACGGCATCCAGGTCTGACGAAGTCTCTCTGTTGATATTCCGCAGCCTCCTCATCTGTTGAAAAATCGCATACTTCGTCCTGCTGCATCTTATATTTACCTGAAGATCACAGCACCGCAGTTACCGTGACCCACCACAGTGCCATCCGTCCGAGGGAGCTACATGCCAACTACTGTCAGTATTTCTAGGTTGATATAACCAAAAATCATTACTGCCCTTATAAAATATCCCTATTTTACGCAAAAAATTCCTACAAAAATTATTTTTACATAACATAAGCAATCGCAGATAAACTATGTTTCAACTAATAAATAATAACAGAATGCGTCGTACCTTTTGTATTCAACGTCCCCCTCAGGTCCAACTAGATATCTTCAACTAGACCTTTAAGTGTTGGATCTTTCACAATTTTGCTCTGATTGATTTGTGGAAAGTTGCCCATTAAATTAAAACATCGATTATGTCCAGCTACATTAACACATGCCGAAGTTCTGACTTTGTAACTTGTTCATCATGGCAGGTACATTTGAAATTAATGTACCGGTACTACTTAGACTTCAAACATTTTTAATTTGTGCTACATTTCTTTCGTGAACTTTTGATGAACCGTGTCTTCAGATATTGCAAATGAATTTCCGGCCACAAATTCATTTGCAATGCTTTACATTTAGTCTTACTAGTTTCTAACGTTTTCAGACTTTCATAACCAATCTTTAAAGTCTGGTTCCGCTAATCAGGAAGCTCGAAATGTCTGGCTACGCCACGATTTTTCAATTTTAGGTAATTCACCATGCAATTCTCTTTTCTTCTTAGGAGTAGATGGACCTGATTCGTCACCGGAAAAATTTCATGTTAGAAAACAATAAATTTACCACGATTATAGAACACTGCTTTAATCCCATACACTTCACAAGAAAAGTTGAACTCACACAAACGACACCATGATATTGCACGTGTATACAACAACAGAAACTGAAATGGAAGAAAAGTAATCACGGATATTATGCAATGCCTAATCGGAAGCAACGGGGATGTTCCTTTCCGATATAAGAGAGCAAGTGTTGAGATGTGACTATGGCTCACGTAATCATAAATTCTTTGTGTAACGTATAGATTGACGTGAATTTCAGGTCCCTACAACTATAAAATGGAAATTAACCGAAATATCCTACATGACGATTATTCTGAATATTAACAAAAGGATGAGAAATACCCTACAATTTGGCTGATTTCACACAAAAATCCCTCAATCACTATCAGGATTAAAATATCCCTGCGTAGAGATTTTACCCTACATCTGGCAACACTGAGTCTACTGTGTGTGTCTCACTTCCAGAGCCGAGAACTACCTATTCTTATAGCCATGGCTCTTAGGTCTGCACGGACCGTCAACTGCAGTGTGCGAAATGGTAGCATATTACATGTGCTGAAAACATTATCCTTTGCCACTCCAGGGGTCTTTACTATGTATAATACTAGAGACTCTAATCGTGATTACCACTATCGCTATTATCTCTGATGGCAATTTCCGAAAATGTATGTGGACACTAGGTCACTCTTCGTTCAGTCTGGACACCTGCTGAATTACCATGGAGCAGCGTTTCTCAAAGTAAGTTTGCCGTGGTTCCGTGAGCGCTATATGGTTTTAAATTTTATTTTATAATTAGTGGAGACTATAAAAAAATATAAACGTTATAAAAGTTACGAAAATATTAATTAATAATAACATGAAACAACAATAATAATAATAATAATAAAAATAGTCTAATAATAACAATAATAATAACAATATTATTTATTATTATTATCATTATTATTACTATTATTATTATTAAACATCTAAAACGGGAAATAATAATTATCAATTTCATTATTGGATTCCCTGCGTATGTGTTCATTAAAACAAAATACCGAAATAGACCAAATACAGAAGTAGAAATGAGACTACAACCGCCATAAAACCAGCTTCCGGGCTTAAAAATCAAACGTATTCATCTCACTGAACAGAATTACTGAGATACTAGCTTTCACTTGTTTGTTAATTATTAGTATTACAAGGGTTCCGATGTTATACTTTTAGGTTAAAAGGGTTTCTCGGTGGAAAAAGTTTGAGAAACACTGTCATAGAGGAGTTTCCGGATGTGTACACATTACAACCGTGATCACGATTAGGTCTATAATCTCGAGTAGAGACTGTAGTTTACCACTGGTATTAGAGTTTTGTTACAGGAATTGATGACAAGGACATCATTTATTTTGTGAGAGGATAGCCTATACATTCGCTTGTCGACGGCTGATCTTGCTCCATAACTGACGACAGGAATAATGAAAAGGCCGATGTGTTGAACATAGGGTAGTATTAGTAACTACACATGCGGTACGCATTATAGAACCTCCCACTCTCCCTCTCTGCTGCGTCTCGCCCTACAAAGAAACAGCTCAGGAAGCGAGACACAAGCAGTAGAGCAGTAGAAACACAGTGTAGTCCACTGTGAAAGCCCCTCGGGATCTATGCAGCTTCACCAGACAGACGACAACTGTAGGTGAATCATGCCATCACGTTTGCTGAATTTCCCGATCGACCCGAAATTATTGAAGATGATAGATTAAGTTGAATTGAATCAAGGCGAAATGAGTCAGAGGTACAATGCCGAAAGTTATCCAGCAATTTTGCTTCTAATGGTTGAGGGGAAAAACTCGGAAAAACCCCAACAAGATAACCTGATCCGACCAGGATTTGAACTCGGATCCGCTCGTTTCACAGCCAGAAATGCTAGCCGTTACTCCACGGCGATCGACTAGTTATATGTTTAATGCTTCTGATATGAAACTATTATTACAATAGGATGGAATCATATGCACTAAAAACAAGGATAAATGTACTAAAAACAACAAAATATGTACTATTGTATTAAAAATGAAAAACTGATTTTGTTTTAAACATTTTACTTTTTTTTCATTTATCATTCACATAATTAATACCCATAAAATTTTAACTCCCTTATACTTTCTAAATGTACATAGAAATTGTAGTTAAATTCATAATGAAATTATAGTAAACACCTACATTACATATTTACAAATAAGGCAGTAAAGTTATCCTACAGTATACAAGAAACTTTAAGATCTCTGAAATTGAAGTTGTAATAGACTACTACATATTTTTTCCAAATTTTCAGAAAACAAAGATTTTCTGTTGTCCACAATAATGTTTTTAGGAGCCGGTAAGTAAAATGCTAGCCCTAAACTTGCCGTTAGTCTCTCCCTATTCTACAAGTGTGGTTCACAGATGTCGGTAATGTCGAGAAGTGTAGGATACTTAGACACTATACAGAGTGCACCACAAGCAGTGGTAATGCATGAATTGAAATGATGATGATGATGATGATGATGATGATGATGGAGAATTGCTGGGATATCACGTTATATTTGTCCAGAACAATGAGTTTAATATTGAGTGCTTTATTGATGAAAGTGTCACCATCTATGTTTTGTCAGATTACGTTAAATAAAATTGCATATTACAATTTTCCATTTTTAAACATTATTTTGAGGGTTGATTGGCAAAAAGGAACAAATATATACTTATAGCACTATGCACTAAAATCGGAAATATCCATTAATCCCTGAAATATACAGAATGGAAGTGAAATAACCTTTCAAATTGAAAGGAACGATAGGTTACGATCAAATGAATAGAAAATCTATGTTACGTTTTGTAATTAAATGCACGATTAATTAGAAAATTAAGTTCAAAATTTCAGCAGTCTGGCAACCTTGCCACTAAAAGTCTTCTTTCGTATCGCAATACAGATGTAAGAAGTCAACGAACTCAGCGTACGTGTACTGCCTTTTTCCCTTTCTCTAGCTTCAACGTTGCGATGTGGATTTCATCGTTCAGTGGTTTTTAAATTATATTTACACGAAAACCGCCCACGTTACTGAAATACGGCAGAGGGATAAATTATTCTTTATTAGATTTTCTATCGATATGGGCAAACTTCACGATCCAATTCGCAATAGTTATGTGATAAAAATTTGATGGTTAAACATTTGGTACAAAAAACATTTTTTTTTTAGGAAACTATGAACTATCTACCAATATGGTATTACAGTTTTTTGTTACACACAACAAGAGCTATTCGCTCTAAAAATCTGCAGGGTTATTTCACTTTCACCCTGTATATGCACTATATAGAAAGATACTAAGTTTAGTGAAGTGCTTTATGTGGAGTGTGACATTGTATGGGGCAGAAATGTGGACATCAGGGCGAAGTGAAGAGAAGCGACTAGAAGCATTTTAAATGTGGGCATGGAGAAGAATGGAGTGTGTGAAATGGACAGACGAATAAGAAATAAAGCAATGTTGGAAAGAGTGGGTGAAGAAAGAATGATGCTGAAATTGATCAGGAAGAGGAAAAGGAATTGGTTGGGTCACTGCCTGAAAAGAAAGAAACTGCCTGTTGAAGGATGTTATGGAAGGAATGGTAAAGGGGAGACGAATTCGGGGCAGAGGAAGGTATCAGATGATAGACGACATTAAGATACTGTACGTATATGGACCATATGCGTAGACAAGGAGGCAGGCAGAAAATAGGAAAGATTGGAGAATGCTGAGTTTGCAGTGATAGGTCTGTTCTTGGGCAGAACACTATGTATGTATGTATGTATGTATGTATGTATGTATGTATGTATGTATGTATGTATGTATGTATGTATGTATGTATGTATGTATGTATGTATGTATGTATGTATGTATGTATGTATGTATGTATGTATGTATGTATGTATGTATGTATGTATATATGTATGTACTGTAAAACCTGCCATTTTGTTGCAAACCTCTTTAAACGCATATAAATCATGGTAGCATACGGTTTTGAACTAAGGAATAAAACATGCAAACATGCTCAAATCCGTCCCCTAGTTATGACATATTTTCATCGCTTTGATGATCGAATAAATTATAAGTAGTTAATAACACAGAAAGTAAAGATATTTTAAGTTCTCGTTTGTGAGTATTTACTTTCCCACACTATCCTTATCCACCACAATATGGATTCGTGGGACTTGTTGAGCCCTGTTCTCCTGCGAGGAAACCAACATTGATCGATAATGGGACGTCAAAGATCATTGTTGTCAGTGAACATGTCTGAGGTGTAGGTCAAGATCGCAATGAACAACTATTTGCAAACATTAATACTACAACTGTAAAACTTCTTCATTCGTGTCCGCTTAGTTATGCTTATTGTCTGTTTATTAAATTTATCAAAGAAACTTAAACATTCTTTTGGAAAATTACAATGGTCTTGTGTTGAAATCTTTAAGCGTACGTAGGTCGTAGATGAAGAGGACATTGTCAGATCTATTGCGCAATGTCGTAATATAGTTGAGGAAAGGCAAAGAGAACGTAAACACATGTGTTCTCATTCCTTACTCTTGCTCTGGTTCCCTTCATCATTTGTACTTGTGTTTTATTTAGCTTCCAATTTAACAACGCGTAAACTGCAGACTTACAAGAGAATGATGACTCGACAGGTACATAGCTTTATCATACTGCTCATCTTTACGCAGAAATACGTGCTGGTGCGATCACTTCTTTTAACAGATGTAGTGTTTTGCTAAGCTGCATATCTTTACGTGGAAGAAGAATACATGGAGAACAAGGGGCAGACAAGGAGAACCAAAGCTTCAAAACATTCCGTATCCAGAGGATAAGTGAAAAACTATAAACCCTTGTGATTCCAGGATCTTAAACAACTCAAGGAACAGAGTGGCGACATCTGAAAAACTACTGAACAAACAAGAAGTGTGGAAGATGTAATTTTCTGGAGACAGAAGACTGCTTTATTAAAGAACGCTATCTTAGTAACTAAACAGAACACTTCTATCAAGTTTGTATGCAATATTAATTACCATCAGGATATCCTCAGAATATATAACTTTTCTAGCCAAAATCTAAAACAAAAAAAAAAAAAATCATAAAAAAGGAACCTATCAAATACACAGATAAGAAAATCTATTCTAGATTAAAATTTTTAGCTCAGCCACATGATCATAATGCAAGACGAAATGAAATTCTTAATTTAGTTGAACCTAAATATTTCACATCTGCTGCTTTACTACACAGTACAAATTATGGTCCACGTCTATATAATTCGATAATAAAATTTCATCCAGAATTGACTACTTCAAGCAATGAAATTTTGAGATCCGGAATTAAAAAAAAAATTATGACAGATTTTCCTGTTTTATATGTACCATGTATTGTAAAACAAGTTTATTTCTATCCTAAGTATATTTTTTCTATCTTATCTTGGTTACTATATCAACATGACCTGTACTAATTATTATACTACTGATAATAAGTTAATATTAATCCACCAATCTCAACATTGTCTCTTTTTTCACTCAGTTATTACTAGTATATTTATTACTAACTTTATTATTATCATCTTTATGTGATCTTTTTTATTAAGTATTTTGTCTACAAAGTATGTATATTTATCTGTTTCTATCTACTCTTCTTAAGAATGTGATCTTAGTGCAAGAATTTTAAATTTTATTTTAGAAACAGTAGAGATTTCTATTTTTGTGAATTACCGGTATGTATAATCTGTGTACGCATAATCAGAATCTTAAATTTTAATTCAGAAAAAAATAGGTATGTTTGGAGAACATTGTAAAATTGTATGTCATTTTCAAGTCTTTCTATCAAAACTGTACTTTCCCCGAACACGAGCTTTGCTCTTTCGGGTTACTTTCATGTCGCGTTTTTTATGTATATGGTATTATTAAATAAATCTAAATCTAATTCTAAAAAGGGGAAGATAAGCAGAACAAGGGACATATAGGGGCAATAAGGGAGTACAGGGTGAACGAGAGATGTACAGGATGAACGATAAGAGTAAAGGGAGCGCAAATGGGAATACAGAGATAGGAAGGGTAATATAGAGAGAAAAGGGGAGACAAGGAAAACAAGAGGAATACAAGGAGAGGGAGTTGCATTTATATGTGAAAGTTAATTCCTAAATTAGCCCCTCTCCCCAAACTTAGTAAGGAGAATGACGTAGTTCTTTGTCAGAAGGTGTTTGTCAGGGAACAGCATCTCTTCAAGGAGAAGCGGAATTCTTTTCTGAGTAAATTTTGGGAGATTTGTAGGACTCGTACCGACTGTGGTGCAGATATCCTCCAACTACTTTATTTCTCCTCTTTTTATCTTTCCGCCTATTTCACATTATCACAGTAACATTCCCTGAGCAGCCGCTACATTTAGAAAGAGACACGATTCGTATTAACTGGCCAATATTAAATTTAATTTATTTTAAGAGATGTACCTAAGAAATTATAAGATGCAGATACATGGAACTATCGTCCTCGATGATTTAGAAGTGTTATCATTCTAGCCGTCGGATGATATGTTTATTTGTTCGTAATCTGCTGATGATGATAGATTTTAAAGCAGGGATGCACAACCACAGTTGGAGGATGGGAGGTTGGGTTTACATCTTTCCATCAGCTGCGACGTTCTGTTGCTGTATTTACAAACATGGGCTATGTCTGCTGAGTTTTAGTGGTGACTTGAATGCACTATGATATTCTTTAACGAAATTTAATGCAATTATCTCAATATGAACGCTGAATATTGAGATTTCGTACTGTTTGTACTTCACGTTCCTCACACTTCACAGTCACTTTTCTGGGAACTTTATTTTAACAAGTTTATCTGTAGTTGGTACAAATGATGACATACCAAGTCTTAGAAGATATACCAAGTGATCGTCGCGTATCCTGTTTCGATACTGGCTTTTAATGCAATTCATTTTAGAAAAAATTTGCTGGCAAATATATGTCAATCCGAAGATTGTAATTACATTTATTGCAAACACATGGAACCGTGGAAATCTATTACAGGGCAGTAATTTAAATAGTTACCAGCCTTCTTTGTAAGAATATTTAATTGTAGTAGAATTCTGTAATTCAAGTAATTCCATTTAGAGAGTATGTGGAGCCTCACTGCAAATTTAGAAAAAAATGAGACACTTTACTTGGTCGATCTCTTTAACACAAAAATATTGCAATTCCCATTATTCGTGAAATAAATATCTGGACATCTTTGGATAAGCCATTGAAAATTACAATAACTCACAAGGCCGCCGCCACTGCAAATAAACTAATTTGAATGTCATCAAACGCCACTAACACGTACGAGTTACGGTTCAAATTTGCTGTTTTAAAGCGTAATAAATTCTTTGTGTGGCTTTCTCCGAGAGGATAGTAAAGTTACGTTATGTAAATCTACTATACAAAAAAGCCTATCTTTTATAGAAGGCTTCAGGTAGAATTCCTCGTCCATTTCTCGCCCACTTTGAATTTCGATGCTGATAACATCTGCAGCTGAAAGTGTAATTAAATAAAATTGTAGTACTACTACGCGACAAAATTTCGGAAACTTATAGGGTAAACATTGGTAATTTCGTGGCAGTGGTTATTTCGTGATACTTTTTCTTTGCTCTTTTGTGAACTAACCAATGGTGTTACGAGATCCAAATTTCCGCCAAGGGATTGCATATGTTGTCCAGTTTCCAGAAACATACAGCTAAGCTTTGTGTGACTATTGTAGTTGCTTCAGTGAGCTTTTATGTTTGGAGAGAGCAAGTTTGAGTCAACTTCTCAGGCATACAAATTTTGTGGATGTTTGTAATTACATTACAGGCTTATTACTAAAGGTAAGCATATGATATTTGGTACAATGATTGATTGTATCTTCATGAAATTTTAGGAAATGTTTTTGGAATTTTAGATACATCTGTAGTCGCCATATAGGCTTAGCTTTACTGATAGACATCTTAGCTGTTTGAGGCGAAATTTTGTTGAGCATTAAGTGTTACAATTTTTAAAATGGTATAAAATGTATTACAATAGGAATTTTAGAAATCTGAAGACAAGATGTGATAACAAAAAAGAAAACGGAGACGCAATGGGTTCAGTATAGCTTCTGTTTGATTTGTTATCATGCTAAGTGTCAATGATAAGTGCTAGATGACTTACTTGCAAGAATTGTGACAGAAGATGGAACATGGCTCCACCATTTTGGACCGGAGACAGAGGCAGACAATGGAGTGGCATCATGCAAATTCACCAAAGAAATAGAAATTCAAAAGTGCACCTTCGGCAGGAAAAGTTATGGCTACTGTGTTTTTCGATTCAGAAGACTCTTGCTTGTGGACATCATGCCACACGGAACCACCATTAATTCTGATGGGTATGTTGCAACTCTCAAGAAACTTCAAGTTCGATTGAGTCGTGTTCGACGACATCGGGAGAAGCACGACAACGCACAGCCATATGTCAGTCACAAGACCACAGACCAGATCAGAAAATTCGGATAGACAACACTGAAACACTGCCTTACAGTCCTGAACTGGCATCGTGCGATTACCATCTCTTTGGTAAACTGAAGGATCCCTTCGCGGAACGAGGTTAGAAGAAGGTGCACTCTGCTAAAGAGTGGCTCAGACGTGTTGGTCCAGACTTTTACAGTGCTGGTCTACAGGCCCTCGTTCTTAGGTTACGTAAGGCAGTTGAAAGGGACAGGGATTATGTGGAAAAGTGACATTTTGTTCCTTAAGGATGCATCTACATTCTATGAAAATAGCAAACTGTAGGATAAAAATATAATTTTTAAACAAACGTTATGCATTACTTTTGGAGTTACCCTAGTAATATAGGCTATAGTAAAGTCCGTAATAAAAGTGTTCACTCTTTCAGGGCAAAGAAGATCCCTTTTCAACTTCAATTTTTACTTCGATTTCATTCTTATTATGTGTTGATATGTATTTCTATGTTTTGTTGCTATGAATATTAGACGGAATTACTATGTTTGAAGTCTGGTAACAATAAATGAGAATTTCATTTGACTTTAATGAATTTTTCCACAATTCTTCTACCTCTCACGAAATTATCAATGCAATATCACGAAATTACCAAGGTTATCACGAAATAACCAACCTTTCAGCTTAAGTTGTAAAAGTGGTTTTTGACACATATTCAAGAACGTTTCCAATCCTTTATGTCTCCAGATTTGTACAGCAAGTTATCGTCTTTTAGATGAAAAAATCCTAATACGGATATATTTACACATTTGCATTTTAAATTAGTTTTCATGAAAATATCACGAAATTACCAATGTTTACCCTACAGTACCTTTATTGCGTTTTAACAGTATAATTTGTAAAAAGTGCTTAAGTCTTTAATTTTATGAATAATTAACACTTTATATTAATTTTATGTTGGCCTAGCGTACGCTCTCTTGTCCGTAACTTCTGAAAACTAAACTAAATAAAAGTAACGAGAAGATTTATTAAATCCCTTGAATTGCGTGAAACGCTTTTATTCTTGATATGTAATTAAGTTCTTAGTCATATCCTGTAGCAGCCATTACAAATGTAACCGAACTTATCGTTAATAGAATGTTTATTAAAATAACTAAAAGGTTTTCGGAATATGTATGATAAGAACTTTCTTGTGTTAAATTTTAACGTACCTTGTTAACATGTTCCGACCTATTTTGGGTCATCTTCAGAACTGGTCGTTGTTGGTCTTGGCGCCTCTTGTTTCCTGTGAGGGTGCGTTCTAGTGCAGAGTCAAAGAGTGTATGTGTTTTGAAATTGAGTTGTATGTTGAGAATATCGTTCGGGTGTGTTTTCTTATCATACATATTCCGAAGTGATACAGTGTTAAAAGTTGTGTTTTCAAGATGTATAAAAGGTTTTTTTTATAAGAATGTCTTTCTTTGACATTGAACACATTTATAGTTGACACAAAACACATTAGGGTGCGTACACGTTGCAGCAACGATAAACGACGAAAGAAACGACCTAGCGAACTTTGGTATTATCAAAGAATCAAGTGTTCATATCGGAGCAACGAGAACGTGGGAAGCGAACATTTTGATTTATCAGTAGAAGATATTCTATACATCCAGTTAATTACAGAAGATATATAGAAATATCAGCTGCTAGATTCAAGGTTAATATAACTTAAATACGTACAAAATTGAACCCGTTTCTCATCCCAAAGCTAGTATAAATTCATTGTGTTGTGATTGGTTCTTGTGATCACATAACGTATCACGAATAAATACACAACTGATCAATTTGCCAATATCTATGATAATTAATTTAATGTGCCGAAATAATAATAAATCGACTAATACTCGGATATATTGATAACCACCGGTCATTATACAGATTAATATTAGGCCTATCTTAATCAGAGATCATATGAACGACAAGAGCGAAGAAAATGGAATTTTTATTTTTTGTTGCTTTTATCGTACATCTGCGCTTTTATCGTTACTCCAATATGCACACCTCAATGACAATGCATGCTTCAATTCTCATTGATATAATAACGCTGCTTCTTTTATCGTTTATCGTCGCTCGAACATGTATGTACCCTTAGATTATTATTATTATTATTATTATTATTATTATTATTATTATTATTATTATTATTATTATTATTATTAGACTATTATTATTATTATTATTATTATTATTATTATTATTATTATTATTATAGTAAAAGTTCTCTATTTCAACCTTCACATATAGATGTATAAGAAAGAACTCTTCAATTTTTTTGTTTTAACATCTCATGTAGGCTACAGTATATGTGGACTAGTGTCATTTTGATGATCGACTGTTACTTACCAAGCATATCGATTGGCGATGGCTAGAAAGTGATACCTCGTATCTACAAAAATGGTCATTCAGTTTAACTACATTACACACATTATTATTATGTTCACAAAATTATAAAGTTAATTAATATTTTGTCTTCGAGTAGATCTTGCAAAGCAGTAACATATATGAAGGGTTGATCTAATTTAAGAAAAATTAATTTTTAAAAGTTTTTTTTATTCGCCCGCAAATCTACAGATACGAGGTATCACTTCTTAGCCACCGATATGACGTCATTTCCTCTTATACATTTAATTTGAACACTGCCATCTAATGTAATAAAGAAAACAATGGTGCTGCCCTTATAATAAACTTTAGAAAATTCAGCTCACAAAAAAAACATTACACATTTCCCCATCTTTTAAGTGGAACATAGTTGTTTCAAGTCGAAAGGAATTAGACACAGAATGAAGTTTCAACTTCGGTAATATCATTTGAGATGACCAACCTGATGTGCAATTTTTCTGTGAAACACTCAGGACCATGAACCAGTTCCGGTACCGAGAGGAATCATTTCGCAATACTTGTCGAGAAGAGTAATTTCCGCCGATGGTCAGTTGAAACTCGTGACCGTCATTTGCTTGTCTGAGCACTATCTGTGGTATCTCACTTGACAGGTTGTACACGTACCACCCTTTCTTCTTCAGGAGTTGTATGTGTTGTAGGTCGATTGGTTGCAGTGTAATAGTATTTACTCGTCCGATGATGAGATTTGACTGTCAGAAGTGAGGCAGCATCGAATTCACGAATGTCACCCAAGCCACATGTCGAGCACGAGCAATCATTATATATAGAGAGAAATTGAAATAGCCTTGCAGATTTCCAGAGAGGATAGCTCATGTTACATGTAACAAAAAACTATAATATAATATTGGTGGAAAGTTCATAGTTTTTTCAGAAAAAAAAATGTCCCCCCCCCCAATGTAAAACAATCTTTTAATGAGTAACTATTGCGAGTAGGATCGTAATTTTTATCCGTATCGATAGGAAATCTAATAAAGAATAATTTATCCCTCTGGCGTATTTCAATAGCGTGAAAGGTTTTCGTGTAAATTTAATTTAAAAAACCCCTAAATTCAAACCATTGCATGAAGCGAACGAGTGGCAACGTCTCGGCAGAATGCAGCTTACGTACGGAGACTCACCGAGTTCGTTGACCTCTTACATCTGTATCACGAGTAGAGTGTATTAGCGACAATGTTGCCGGACTGTTCAAACTTCATTTTCTTTTTAACCGTGCATTTAATCGCAAAACGTAATATAGGTTTTCTATTCATTACGTGTACCCTATCGTCCCTTTCAAGTTGCAAGGTTATTTCACTTCCACCCTGTATAAGGCAATATAAGACGAAGTGCAAGGATTAGCTCCTAGTCCAGCCTCGAAAAACCAAGCCAAGTCAACAGCCGGGGTCTTACACCATTAGACCTGGTCCCATGATGACACCTTCGGAGTAATAAAAGTCGATGATAATGAAGCAGTAAAAAGAATTGCAAGTGGCTAGCCATTAAATTAAGTAATTATTCTCTACTGTAATTATAAAGCTTGTAGAACGATGGGGAAAATGCATATTTGTAGGGGTGGAAAAAATATGTTGAAAAGTGACAAAAGTCAAAACTGAATTACTGTGATTTGTATATTTATTGAATGATCTAGTATCTTGCAAGTTTTTTTATTATGTCAGTGTTATTTATCCGACCAAGCAGTATTTTGAATATGATCTGTCCAAGGTCGACTCGAAATAAAATAAATATAATATATCTGTCTATGAGGAACGTGTTTTATTCTAAGTCGATATGAGTTCAGATAATTTACTGTGAGGAAAGAAATCGTATTGATAACTGCCTTTGGAAGCTGGAAGAGACTGGCGTTTTGGTATACGTGGTGTTGGGCTACGTCTTTTGCGTTGCTGTTACAACGAAATGCCGAACCGAGGTTGGTTTAGAAATTTGGAAAATGATATCCATATAGGGCTTCACACCCATTGCAGCCAGGTCGAGTCTCACAATGACTCGGTGAGGTCAAGATGTGCAGGTGTTACCATGCGGTGCACATTCTACACTGTATAAAATCACTTTCAATGTTGCTGTGACGGGCCGTATTAAACTGAGCGTGAACAAAATCTCCGTGACCTAAAAAAAATAGGTTTTCTTTTGAACTCTTTTGAATGACGCTTTTATGATTGTGTTATTATTATCAGAATTACAAACATGGAAACAAATCCAGATTTGAACTTAAGCCCTGAAATTATATACTCAGGATTTTCTGATTCTCTTGGAAGTCTGCCGGAATAACATTGGAAAACTAATGACAGACCTATTTGTTAGTTTGATAGATTAAAAAAGACAGCCGTAATTATAGTACTGTAATGAACTAATTATTTACTTATGTGAATTAAAAATAGAAAAAACTAGTTTTTGTATTTATTGCAATCAGCTCTGGATTTACAAACTGACTTCGTATTACTCCAGTCGGACATTCTGATATGTTCCGTGATAAATGGAAAAGATAGACACTTTCAATATCCTTACGTTATTGTTAATTAGAATTCGAAGATTGAATTTCATCACCTTTTCCGCTATCGTCGATGTTTAAAATTGTTAATAATAATCTTTATTAATAATAAATACATTTAACTGAATTTAGTTGTAATTTCTTATTGATATAATGTTGGTCATCAAGAGGTGTAACCAAAGGATTTGATCTAGTGGATTTTGACCTGTGCGGAAATGATTTATAATAAGTACCGGTATTAGCAAATGAAAGATAAAAGTTGCATGAAGACGGAAACACTTCTCACAATTACCCTCCTGTGTTTGGAAGTATCCCTTTCGGATTGTAATGGGGCGAACATCCTGCGTTGTGTTGGCAGTATTTCTGGTTCCCTTGGAAGACTGCCGGAATTATATTACAGAATCTGCAATCAAATCTACCGTCCATGAATTTTACAAAACCATTCATAATTACCGTTTCCTAAAGCAATTCCCAATAGATGCATGACGGTACCCAATAAATAAACAAAACTAATAAGATCCCATTGTCTGTAGCTTCCTTTAATTGCATTTACTTGGTAAATCAAGTTTCTCTGCATTAAAGCTGGGCGTGCGTTGCCAAGAGCTGGAATGAAACATGAAGTTATTAAACTCCATTTATTCTGCCTTGTTAATTGTTCCGCTAGGTCGCAGTAGGGTGAGATGGCGATGCAGGAAATTTGGATTCATCCCAGCACCCACTTGTTAATTCACAAGTAGGACAGCACGATATGGGATGTCAAACTATTAGACCCATGACACTACTCCGCTGGCTTTATGCCAAAACCGAGTTTTATGCCCAGAATTAAAATTCCATACGTAATTAATTACTTGAGGGGAGCGGCAGAATAGCAGAGAAATAGACTTGAACGCAGAACCCCATGTTTTATCTCTATAAATGTTACAACCACACTGCAGGTAAATTGCGAAATACAATCACCATAAAACATATTTTCAGCTGTTCATTCTGGACAGGCGGTTACAACATTGAGGAAATATGAAATTGAATATTTTTGGAGAACAATAGAACAAGTAAACCCCCCCCCCGAAAACTCTATGAAATTATGCGCTTTGGCAGCTCAGTTGGCAGAGTGCTGGTTTACGACGATTGTGGATCCGAGTTCATATATAAGCGGTTGCGGAGTTTTATTTATACTGAACAAAGCCAAGGCTATGGAGTTGACTCAGAATTCTCCCATTTTCACTTCGTCAATCCACCAGCACTTCCTACAATTTCCCTCTCATTGTCATCTCCATCTCGAAAAATAGGGTATCTGTTATGTTTGCGTAACGCTAAATCGGCGTCCGCCATGATGTATGTTCCTCACGGTTTGTCTGAAAATTGGTTATGACAGTGACTATGGATTCTAAACGATCATAGATATGCATAAGAGACAGCGAAACCTCCGAAAATGTCTTTCCTGAGAGCAATATGACTATTTATACAAATCTGTAACGTATGGCAGAACACCAGCAGAGGTATTGTATACGAATTTGAAGACAGGAGAGGAATTAGTAGTATGGCGGATGGTGAAACCCACTTAGCTAGGCAGCATAGTCGACACGCAGATCATTCCATCACGGATGCACAAAAAGCCTGGGCTGTAATGCTTAGGGATATTCCATGACCCATCCAATAAGCACTTCCATACCTTTATGAAATGACAGTTATTCCCAATACTAATGTGTGGCTACGAGAAGTGGCAATACTGTGGATTTAGTAAGAGAGAATTTATACAATGAGATGAAGATATTTCGCTATGTGAGACAAATTAAATACTACAACTATCAGAGAATAATTTTGAATCTTCAACATAATAAATGACAGGTCGTGCAGATATGGTGAATAGAACCGTGGGTGCAGAATTATGAAACGTTAAATGAAAGTATAGATAGACCACCTCAACAGCACTGAATAGTAGTGTTATAATTTTGGAAATGGCAGTACATTATTCTGAAAGAAAAAGAGATTAGAGACTGGTATTGGTGGTCAGAAATTTTAGATGTACTTTACTTCTACTACTACGTTCAGGTTGGAGCTTGTAGCGATGATGGTCATTCTACATAGATACATACATGTAAAATGCTAAAAATATGGAGAAAAAAGCCCTATGTGAGGAAGATGCCATAGACAGAGAGCTTTGGCAACATTATTATTATTATTATTATTATTATTATTATTATTATTATTATTATTATTATTATTATTATTACAAAACTGTTGTCAGAACATAGAAGTAGTAATAGTGGGAGGAAGATAAATGAAGTGCATAAGATTTGCTTACGTATGAAGTTCTTGGCAGAAAAGGAGACGATGCTGAAGAACATGCTACTGGAACTAAATGACAGCTGTGAACAGTATGGGATGAAGATAATGCAAACAAGACGAAGACCATGGTTAACGGAAAATGTGTTTTGGATAGTTTTCCAGAAAAACGTGAACTTTTAAACATGTGAATTGGTCATCGAGCAACGTTGTAATCAGTAGTCTCTTACGTTCCTGTGAATAACCCTCCTCCGGAGTTTGAGTTGCCTCCCACTCTAATTTTTAAAGTACCGTAGTTAACAAGTAAGCTTACATCAGATAATGTAAATTGTTTATGTTTAAATTTCTTGTTTTCCCTCCATCGCTCTAACAAAGGTACACTCAAGCTGTACGTGTCTTTTGACTCCAGGCAGTAACTATTCACAGCGTTGTCACGGTTTCGTACAATTTAAAATTGCTCTGAGGAAAGAAAATTTATATTTGTTGTTCAAATTTCTGCAAATTTAAGGGACAAAAATGAATGCGTTCAATAATTTATTATCCGAATTCAATGCTCTTCTGAACTGACTGAGGATATTGGAAATTTAGTCAATAGTTTTCCTAAAATGCACTACTAAACGTTTAATTTAAAACATTTGTTCCCTGGAAACATAAGCAAAAACAAGAAAATTGAACTTTTCTGTTTGAGATCTCTCAAATATTAACTCCCTAAATTTAATGACATGACTTACGGTTTATTCTGTATAAGGGGAGGGGGGAAGAAATTCGTTGTCATTAAACTAAGCTATTGCCAGATATTGATATTGTCAGATGACTTCATTTTTTAAAAAGTTCGGGAATCTCGTGTGCATTGTACCCCGTTCTTTATATGTATGAATGAAATCAATTATTCCCACCATTCTTTCAGTTTGTCCATTCGTTTATTCCGGGCAGAAATGCAGACGGGCAAACTGTATGCGAAAGCCTCATTTTCCGTATCAAGAATGCTGGAAACATTTATCTCCACTTCACAACACTACCTCTGTGCTCATTTAATGAGAAAGTGAAACTAAGCGCGTTGCTAATATCAATACATTGTTGTTCAAGTTGTGATTTATGAATCATAAACTGAGCTGTAGCAGAACTTTCATTTCAAAGTTGCAGGAATTTCCTATTATGGTTCATTCGCTGAAACTTTTATGGAGCAACATTTTACAAGAAGTTGCAAAATTGGTTTTAAATATTAACAACTTGGTTTTAAGTAACCCTTCTTTAAACTGAACTGAACATTAGTTTAATCATATCTTCGCTTTAGACCGTCAAGAAGTTTTCTTGCTAACAGGGACCTGAGTAAGAATTATTAAAGTGATAATATTATGGGACGGATTCATATGCACTAAAAACGGCAGAATATGCATGTACGTATACACTTAAAAACCAGGATATATGCACTAAAAATAATAAAATATGCACGTTAAAATAAAACAAAACTTATTTTTAAAAAAATTACCATTACGACGGTTTTTCTGTTATAGGCTACATAAGATTGCTGAGATATCATCACGGAGTCAGTTGCTAAAGTTGCGTGTCCTTCAACCCACTGCTTAAGCAGTACACTTCTGGCACATTTTTCGTTCGGCATCGTTGATAAAATTAATTAAAAATAATTGATAATTTTCTTGCGGCTAAGCTGTTCTTAATTACAATTCACTTTACACACTATGAAATTTTCTCTGACTTTTCACCATAGTACAAAGAAATATTCTGATCTGCCAGATCGACAAGTAGAAGACAGAAAATTGCATTATAGGGCCTATTTTATTGTTGACAGGCAGGTAAATTCGAGTTCAGCGAGCTCAAAGAACTCTATGAACACTTCGTGCATGGGTCTCAAAATCGTACTGGTGGCGCCGCGCAGTGTCTCAATTCCTAATTAACTACAGGCTCGCAGTCATTCACTAGTCATGTGTGATATAGAAGTTACATGCGGCTTTCTGCCGATAAAAAGTTGTAATATTAGTAAGAATGGGTTCATTGATTCATAGTGTTCTGCCCAAGGGCAGGTCTTTCACTGCAAACCCAGCAAACTCCAGTCTTTAATTATTTTATAGACTCAGTGGAAAGTTCAGTACTGCTAGAGGAGTGTAAAAATGTAACTACAAAGTTCCTGAAATATCAGTGAAGTTGTTTGGCATTTAAATCAGATTTCAGACCATTGAATGAGGGTGAACGGTCAAATTACGAAAACATTGATATACTTATATTTGATGTCATGACGTGTGTATAATGTCTCTATAAATTAAGTATTTTAATGTGATTTATTTCTAAAAGTAGTCTTAATTATACTTCCTGAATAATGGGCGACTGCAAATTCTCTAAAACACAACACATAATGAACAATATCATCAACATACTACTTCTGATTGAGGTTCTGGCTGATATGTACATCTGTTATCAGCTGTACATCTCACTTGACGATATGTGTCAGAGGAAGAACAATATTGTTTGTATGCATATGAAGTCTGACTAGTGTAATTTGTAGCTAGTCGGCGATATATGCAATGGAAGGGAAAAGGAACTGGCCACTCTACCCCATGATATTCTGGCCTAGTTGCCTCATAAGTGGTGTCTTGCTGGTATCACTTATGAGGTTCAGACTTCTCTTTGGACAGTTGAATAAACAACAAGATCAACATGCGGAAGCAGTTCAATTGATAGTTTGTGTAAAATGTTATACTGTATATTTTAATTCGCTGAATGCACCTTTCAACATGAATTCGAACACTGGCAACGCTGTAAGTAGTTTCGACTTCTTCAGCTGTTAATTTACCATCGTGCAGATACGGTGGAGTAACAACAATGATCCCTTTATCGGAGAAGTTTGTTATTATTCCGGGAAAACCTGACTTCATCACCACCTTCTAATAAAGTCAATAATCCGCAATCAGTTGTTATGAATGTGTCACTCGATCTGCCTCGGTAGCATTTAGATTTGAAGGCCTCGATCTGATCCACATTGGGTGGCTGTTCCACTTCTGAACAATTAATTGTCACTCTACATTTTTCAATATTGCACTATTGCAGGCATTGTTTCCTGAATACTTTCTCTGCTAGGCCAAAACCCAAAATTACAGTAACCATTGTGGATGTCAACAACATCAAAGTGGCGATAAAATACATTATAATTATAATTGTACGATTAACTCCGAAAATCACCCTCATAGCAGAATACGACAATCCAGTTTTCATTTTAATTGGAAAATATGAGTAGACGATTTTCTTTACTAATCTTACTCTTGGACAGAATTTTTCGAAAGCTGTCGATGTGAAATTCACTAATAAAAATGGCAAAAATAATATGTCTGGTCTACATCTTGGGGCGTTTCGACTATCTATGGTAGTTATTTTTGGGTTGAATGATAGAATTGGAAATATTTCTTATTATGATTCTACGGGTATGATTGTGTTTCAATTGGCAGCAATTTTAACAATATATTCGAAACCACAAATGTCACTCCCATTAAGTCTGGTAGTTTTGTCTCATATTTTATTGTAGAATAATTTCGGGAACCTTGCATTTCATTAAACATATCATCTGTTGCTGAACGCTTGTCGTAACATTTCTTATGTGACTTCAGTTCCGTATGTAATGGAATAGACACTTGAGTAGACAATTCACGCAATTCAATTGTGAAAGAAAAACAAAATCACTAAGAATGGTTTCATTTACTTCTGCCTGTATGGCTACTTCATTTTTCGAAATAACACTTGTTGAGCATTCGCCTTCCATAAAACTTAAATTTTCATCTTTTCTTCTTCTTTATGCGTCTCTTTCGTACCTTTCCGGAGCTAGTTGAGATGAGGCAGTCTTTTTCTTGTAATCTTTTATAGAAATACTGGGAACGGTATGCTAGTTTTGGGGTATTCTGATCTCGTTCCCAATGAAATGAATACCGCAAATTCTTGCTGAGGGTGTTGGTTTCCAAGGTGAACCATCAGCACTTGAAATCAAGAATTAAATATCGATATGAATACATTTAAAAATAAGTATATTATTGTTTATTGTTGCTAATATTATACATAATATATATGTAAAGAAGTCAGTAATTATATACTTTTTGAAATTTAAATGATAAATTCCTGTCGTTGTTAACTTAATGGTTATTTATAAACATAATACTATATACATTCTATTTTTTATATCAGGCCTAGTATGTAATAATTGTATGATTACAAGCAGTGTAGCCTTATTTACTTTCGTCTGCGTACTGCATGGATCCACAATTAGCGTCATTCCGCTTCAGTTTTCTGTTTTGGGAATGGATAAAAACAATGTCGGTTGGTGTGTTCCTATAAGCATTACTACACTCAAGAACACAGCAATTTGCATTACCTTTCCGCTTTTTAGGATCATCCATATTTCTAATCATTTAACCTGAGATGTTAAGTATATTCATACGCTTCAACCACAACTCTATCGCTGCTGTCCCGCAGTTAGTAACAACAGTCGCCACCAGAGGAACTTGCACGGTGCCTATATTGCAATGTTCTCGTGACAACAGTAAAAATATTAGGCCTATGCACGTACGAAGTAGACGATAAAGCAGCTTCATGTTTTGATTATCTATTCTCTTAATCTCAACTTTAATCCATCATAACGTCTCTATATTATACATTTCCACAGTTAGCAATGCATTTAATTATGGAGTGCTTTGTTGATTGCCGCGGAATTGTCCACAATGATTCGCCTACAACAGTGCTCTGTCTGCATGCTGTCAGATTGCACTTAAATAAAATATATGTACTGTAATGTGTTTCAATGTGTGTTTCTTCTGTATTCCACGTTTGTAATTTTTCGTATTCTTAATCTAGGTTTAAGCACCAGATAGATATAAAAAAAGAACAAAATATGCATTTATATCCGCTAAAAGCTGGAATATGCATTAACCCCTTAAATATGCATACTAGCCCATATACTAGGTGTAATAGGACCTCTCCGACAAATTTTGAGGAATGATAGATGACACAGAGAGCGTAATTTTTTGTTAAAGAACGTGTCGTCGTTGTTCCTGCAATAACTCCTATGTGCAAAATATAAACATTTTCAGTAGGAAGAAAAAACACATTTATTCATCCTATAGCAGCCGTATATAGGAGACTATGAATTCTTACATTTTCGAAACAAAGAAATATAATTATATATAGCAGATTTTATTATTTGCTATGCCATTATTTAAGTTATTTAATAGAGCAAAAATATGAAAACCGATAAATATGTCACATAGGAGTTATTGCAGGAACAACGACGATAAGTTATGCTCGATGACACGTCCTTCATGAGTTATACATCCATTTTAGAAGCGCATTCCGCATCACGTATGTTGCATAAGTGTGCGCGTTAAGTCCTTGTCATCTGTTACACTGCTGTAGTTTGTTATTGGTCTGTCTGGTGCATGTTCAATCCGTCTTACCATCCAACAATCCAACACAACACTGCCATGTTTAAAAGAATTATATGATGAATGCTGCTAAGGTGTCAAAAATGTAATGAGGTACTGTAATAGGGTATATCATTTTAACAGCTGTTGTAAATTGGCAGAACAAGCATGGAAAATTAATTTCATTTCTGTAAAAAGAAGTACTGGACATCTAACTTTTGGATACATAGTTCCTAAAGGACGTGTCATCGAGCATATGTTCCTTAACAAAAAATGATTCTCTCTGTGTGACCTATCATTCCTCAAAGTCTATCGGTGAGATCATGTTACACCCTGTATATGCACCATAAAATTTTGAACTTTGTTTACAAATAACTTGAAATATATTTAGGTAATGATAGCATATGTTTTGTACCTAAGGAATAAAATATGCAAATATGCTAAAATCCGTCCCCTAGTGATATTAGACATCGGGTTTAGCTTCTTAAGAGAACGCTGCGGTTATTTGTAGAGATAATAGATTTTCGATGTTGAATAACGTTTATCTACGAGTCTGTGCTGGACAAGTCACACTGGTGCGTAACATATTATAACTTAATGCCAGTAAAAGATATACAACAGAAATCTGAAGTCTGTCCAACGAAAGAATAAAGTGATTTAAACATATGCACGTGATTTTGAGATCTATGAATAAATAATTGTTCGTTGCATCGTGAAGAGATCTGCTAGTGTTCTATGCTTTATGTCACTTTATTCTTCATTCTTATACAGTCTTTTAACACTTATATAATCACTGATTAAGTGTTAAGTTATTTAATTTAATAAGTAACAACTTTACTGTGCAGCAGATAATGAAAATAACATCGAAACTAGTCATTCATTATTTAAAATGTTACCACAGCAAAGTCGTTATTTATTAAATTAAATAACTTAACAGTTAGTCAGTGATCACTTTATTCTTTCGTGGAATAGAGTATGTGTGCTAATTAAAGAGCAAATGAAGATCTTCATATCTTGGCTATGTAGTTTATTTTATTTCATAATGGGTATTTTACACATTGTTGCACAAATTACTCAAATCATGCAACAGTTTTCGCTCACGCCCCATCTTCAATCGCTTGCCAAGCCCAAAGCGTAAGAGTTGGATTTATACATGTTGCGAGTGAAATACGTAAACGCGAGCTTTCCTGTGCTGCAAGTAGTCTATATTACATCATATGTATGTTTGTAGTTTATTTACTAATTAATGTATTTGATAAACCTGAGCTAATCCAAGGTTTACGTTGTCATTTTCGAACTCAGCATGTCGGACTCATTAAGATATGTTTTTATACTAATTTCGACACCGCAGCCTGAGGCTTATTGTACCTAGACCCACAACTTTATTGTACACATTCACATACTGCAGGACTCCCCCGTTCATTGGGGCACGGTACCCGGGGGTCACTGCGAGACACCACACACTTGGATAATGGAGAGACAACCAGTCCCCGTGAAGAGGTCCGAATTAAAATCCCCCTGACTTCACGACCGGGAATCGAACCTGGGCCACCTTGATCAGGAGTCCAGCACGCTACCTTGAGATAAAGGAGGCAGATAAGAAATGGCTTACTTCCTTTCTGAAGCAAACAAAAAAGTTATAATTCTCAGCTTTGTTTTTTCCAAGAAAATTCTTTGTTGCCATCCTGAAAGCATTGCAAACGTCTTTTTCATCACCACATAGTACGCCATCGAAGTGTGTATCCTTGAAGAGCCTGGAAATTCTTCATCAGTCTTAATTTGATATGCAAAGCTGGTAGTATGATCAAATTACGGTTAACGAGGGGTGCAATTACAACGTTCTTTGATCCAGGTTCCAGAAATGTCCATTGTGGCCATTCTCTCCTTTTGAAAAGTGCTACTCTGTCTCTGCTGTTCCATTCACAGATGAAAGAACAGTACTTTGTATAACCTAGCTGAAGTTCAAGCACTATAGCTACAATTTTCAAATCGCCACAGACCTGCCATTTGTGTTCTTCATAGCTGATTTTTATAAGGTGCTTTATGTTTCTATAGCATTCTTTCATCTGTTTTGCATGTCCAATAGGAATAGAGGGTAGTGTTGCCATTATATAACAAAACTACTTTAAGACTCGTTTTGGAGGAGTCAATGAAGAGTCTCCATTCATTTGGTTTGTAGGTGATATTAATAGCTGTCATACGCCCATTTACATCATTACAGAAGGAAATATTGTTATCCATTTTGAAGAATGAATCTAAATGATGACGAAAAAAGAACACACTCACTGGAATATTGTCTTCCAGGAGATTCCATTGCTGTAACCTGGACCCAGCAGCTCAGCTTTATTTTTTGGCAGCCCGAGGTCATTAAGGCCACTCTGAGTTATAAAATGAGGTTTTCGTTCATTTATTGCTGGAATGAAGCCTGGATCTATGGATGTTGATGGTTCTGTAACATCATGAACTTCAATTGCATTTTCTTCTTCTGTAGTTTCAAGAGAATATAATTCTGCTGGCTAAGGATTGGAATATCTTCACTATGGGGAACAAGTCAATATTGGGATAGTTTATCATCCAGCTTTTCTTCTTTGAATAACCTATTATACTATTTGACCATAAGCGATACTACGGAATATAGTAAGAACTGAAGATGAATATTATCATTGACACAATACACATCTATCAACAAAGATGGTATGAGCACGTAAGCCGAATGCCAGATCAATGTATTTAATACAGAAAGCAGAACTACGTTCCAGCTGGCAAAAGAAATTTTGAAGACCACGTAATTATCATGATCAATTTAGAATCCGGGAGACGGAAGAGGCCTAATAGCGTAGTCATTGTGTAATGATGCTGATGTTAATACTTAAAATGTAACTAAATAATCATTATAACAACAATCATCCTTCATGCATTAGGCAGCCTTTCTTGTGCAGTCTATAACTTTCTGTCCATCTTTTTCTTGGACGTCCAGTGTGTTTCCTGCCAATCTGTTTGTAATTCATGAACAAATGTGGTAAGCTTATTGCATCTTTATACGTGGGATAGCAAATTGTTTCATATTGATATATTCTGTCGTTTACCTCAAATATTTATAATTCTTCTAAGATATATGCATTCCTTTTATTATCTGTTCTTTTGTATCCTGCAATATTTCTTATAAACCTCATTCCATTTGACTCAATCATGTCCATTTAAAATTCAAATGCCACTGCCATACAATAACTTTGAAACAAACATCACTTTGTAAAACTTTAGAATAGTATCCTTTCCAGCTTTATTTTTTAAATGTCTGCTAAGTAATTAATATGGACCTTAAATCCTTGGCAAGAAGTAAAAAAAAATCTCCGAGGCTAGCTAATTCCCTAGTTTATCATATATGAAGTTACTGGAAGGCAATTTAATATTACATTTAATCGTATTCCCTGGCTTCAGTAATTTCAAATTTACCTTAAATAAGTAATTGTAATTACAATTATCACTGACGCCACTATTACCTGAAGCCTTACACAGCAATGCACAGACCGTATTATCGTGTAATTGATGTGCACTTAAGGCTCGTAGAAATTGTGAAACAAGGTTAAACTTCATTAATCCAGCAGCTGCTTGGTACAACTTTAATGAACCTAGAGGCGAATTGTTGTGCACCACAAATAGTAAAGTGGTAGCTGCGGGTACGACGATTGTAATTATTAATAAAGTCAAACTGATCAAGCTCCGCTTGTGTTACGAAGTGAGTGACCACCATTACTGGGTCACTAGGGTCATAACGACGAGGTCAAACGTTGCGTGTACAGACCTATCATTGAATTATCAGTCTGCTCTTTCCCACAAGTTTCCACAGATCATAATGATTTCACAATATTTGTTTGTTTACTAGTAGTTGTCGCTATTATACTTGCAGGCTCTGTTATAGCAATGTTAGGATTACTTTCAAGGTCTGAAATATTATTTTTATTTAGTTTCTCCGAGTTACAAGTTATAAACCCAGTGAATTGTGATTCGATTAATTGGCAAGGAAGTGGGGAGTATGCAGGCCTATCTCGCTAGTGTTAAATGTAGCATATTCATCTTCCATTTTCTCTGAAATTATTCAAGATAGTAATAATGAAAATTCTGCAGAATATAGAGTAATATTTTGCAAATTTATGGATCTTTTTTCAACAAGAAAGCAAGTTACAAAGCTTTTTTTTTAATTTGATGTCCTTTTTTTAAATTTTTTATTTTATAGTCCCATTATTATCCTAGCTCTACCACAATATATCCACATTACCACAATAACGTTATGAATAAGTGGTAAAATGTTTAGAGTTCTACCTTAAGTTAATTGAGAAAATGGAAAACTCTTGCAAGAAAATGTACTTTTTAAAAAATCGCAGTAAAAAGTATGTTGAGTTGTTACTGCCATCAAACAAGAAGCAACGTCTTAGGAACAAATGCTGCCCACGTAATTCAAGATAAACCACTGTTTTATAGAGCAAATAATTCCTAAGTTGTTGAATTTTAACTCAACAAGTGCTCACAGAAACAAAAACATAGCTCCTGCAATAACATAATTAAACATTACTAAAAATACTTAACCAACATTAATGGAACATAGTTCGAGGCAGAAGAAGATAATATATCAGATAATAGACGGCATTAAGATATATGGATCATATGAGGAGACAAAGAGAAACGAGCCACCGGCGTGGCTCAGTCTGTTAAGGCGCTTGCCTGCCGGTCTGAAGTTGCGCTCGGGCGCGAGTTCGATTCCCGCTTGGGCTGATTACCTAGTTGGGTTTTTTCCGAGGTTTTTCCCAACCGTAAAGTGAATGCCAGATAATCTATGGCGAATCCTCGGCCTCATCTAGCCAAAATACCATCTCGTTATCACCAATGTCATAGACGCTAAATAACCTCGTAGCTCATACAGCGTCGTTAAATAACCAACTAAAAAAAAAGAGAAAGGCAGAAAATAGGAAAGATTAGTGAAAGACCTGCCCTTGGGCAGAACACTGAATGAATGAATGAATGAATGAATGAATGAATGAATAGAACATATAAATAGTGATTCACAACTAATGAACCGCACTTTAGGAATCAGTTCTATGGGCCATTTTGAGCCTAAAATGTCATATGAACACGGATCCGATTATCAACCGGTAAGGAGTTAGAGCTGGTTGAGTTATAAAAGTAGCAGTGGTTTTGAGCAAAACTAAGAGTTATTCACTTAAAATTCTTAGAAATATTAGTTAAAATACTATATTAACAATAAAAATAAATATATTTCAGTATGGAAGCAGATTGTCAAGTATTCCTCCTTCCCCTTCAATGTACTTGGTCGCACGGATGTGGATGGCACTTAGTGTTTCGTACCTCGTCATGGTTGTGTCTGATAAGCGCAGCTGATGATCACCAGACCCATCTTCTCCTTCACTCTCGTACTTCACGTCACAGCGCAACCCTCCGTTTAGTTTGCGTCCCAATGTTTGTGTTACGATGTAAGCAACTCCAAAGACTGATTCACAGTATGACGTTTGGATTTTTACGATTAACTTTCATACTAACGGTTATTAGAGGAAAAAAAAACTCGCTCCGGCCTTGGTTCTCGTACCAAGCGCTCTAACCACTGAGCTACGTCGAAGTTCAATCCACAGCACCGGATCGACTCCCTCTCCTCCAGTGTTTTTCCCTTTGTGACCTGTCTCCAAGTTCGACATATATGTTGAATATATTAAGTCAACCGCCATTATACAAGGAGCGCATTCAATTGAGTGATTTGGTGGCCGGGATTCCATAGTAATATGCACTGTTGCGCGAAGAATCTACGTAAAGATTAATTTTTTGGTCCTACAGAATATATACCATAACAGATATATTCTGTAGGACCAAAAAATTAATCTTATGTAGTTTCAAACTAATGATAATTGGACCCATGCTCATATGAAATGTTATGCTCATACTGGCTTATAGAACTGATTCCTAAAGCGCGGGTCACGAAAGTAAGACCACTGAGACAACGTATTATAAATGCAGCTGCGATAATCACTTCACAAATGTTATGGACCACATGGCAGAAGGTTGAGTACCTTTTGGATGTTTCAGGGTAGCTCGAGGCGCACACATCGAGTTGCATTGACAATTCTCCAAAACTCGGAGAGATTTTACATTAAGTTGTACAAAAGTCATGTTATAAAACCATTATTTATACTTTAAATTAGCACTTATTTCTCGATCCCTCTAAGCGGGACACGGTGTACTTAAACACATACTTTTTAAGAATGTAATTCCCGTGTTGACAGGATTTGTAAGTGGTAATACTGTCAATTTAGCTACAGCGGACAGCAATTAATTTACTTGGTTTTCAAAACTGTTAATGCATGAATACCAACAAGCGTGATTTGTAAATATAAAATTATGTTAAACAAACAATTCTTGTATATTTGTAAATTTTATCTCGAAAACAGACCAAAGGATTTTGTTGAAATGGGATGGATCTACTGCTTCTGGGTGCGAGAAAGTGATACAGCTAGATCTCAATTTTGTGAAAACTCATTCAGGAGTTAAATAACCAGATTAATTTAATTTACAATTCGAACAAAAAAGCGATTTACGAAGCAGTAATACAAGAATGGATCTGTTTAACGCCTAGACCGCGCCCCCACCTGCGCCGAGATTTTGAATTGCCTTGAAACTCTACTATGGAGAAAGAAAACGGTGATAGTTACCCCGACAACAGCCGTACAGCTACAGAGCATAAGGTTCTCGATTCATCTCAATCTTGATAATTTTAATCTTTGAAAATAGCATGGAAAATTTTAAAATTGTTATGCCCTCAGTCTTACCTAACTGAACGATATTTAGTCTTCCAGATACATACATTATTTTATAATATATAATTATTATGTTTTGTGTTTTATGTTCAGAAAATAATATAATTTTGTTTCAAAGATTCTTACTCTAATAAAAAACTGTTCATTCATCTTTGTTATTGATTCTTAATTAATTTGTCTAAAAACGTCTTACGTAATTAATCTTGATTTTGACTTATTTAAGTATTACAATCTTTGGAAATAACATAGCAAAATACATTTTTATGCCCTCAGCACTCATGTACCGAGCGATCCTCGGTCTTCCAGGTACTTTGTCTAAAAAAGGAAACTTGAAAATATTCGTACACATATTGTCATGTTTGACATTATAAACCTTTACTCTACTCATCTCGAGCGATAATTTTGCAGTGACGCATATAAAGACCTCACAGCTCACTTAGTGTCGTTCATTAGAGAATTTCTTGCGAAACGAATGACATTGAAGTGTCAACACACTTTCACAGTGTCACAAACATACAAGATGATGATAACGAGCTAGCGAGACGTCGATGACTCTCGAAACTGTAATTTATATCAAGATACGTTGAGTCTGTTCATTGTTTGACCAGTTCCAGGAGTTCGGTCTGTAGCGTCATCACGCAGTCACCCTTCCCACAACAAAATAATGTGTTATTAAGAGCTGAGGGTATGCTGGCCGCTGCCCCGGCGCCATCAACCCAGAGGCTTCGACTGTTCTTGAGTCATACTAACTGAAGATGAAGCTGTGGAACAATAAAATTGTCGGTAACCAAGTAGACAGACAAACTGTTTTATATCTGGAGTTGTTGAACTGAGAAGAGGTCTATCACAAACAGCTGCTACGAATAATTATTGGGTTTCACGTAATATTGTCATACTTTTTGTGAATTTTCCTGTTGTACTCGGTCGTTATCATGTCAGCCGTTGGATTCGAGGTTCGCGGGTTCAAACCCGGCCGAGGACGACGAATTTTAAAGGGGACGAAATACTTATCATAGTTTCCTTGTGAGAGAAGTGTGAGTCCCATCCCTTCCAAGTTGTCTTATGTTCCTTCAAACGGAACGGCGAAAATCGAAGTGAGACAAATGACCGACAGGGTTGGAGCTTTACAGCAAGTAAAAGAACCCTGTCCCTAGCAGAGGGCTCCGGAAAGAATGTGTCGGTCGGCTTTTCTTGCCCGTGTTGAATATTGACGCTAATAACTTCCGAAGTTTTAATACTACTACTAACCTTGTATTATCTCTGCCTCTGTGCAACATCACAGTTCACGGAGAGAGGAAGAGAGATAGCAAACGGTTGTAACAATCTGTTAGAAAAAGTCTGTCTAAAGCAGTGTTCGGCATTTCTCAACTTGCGACTCAATCCTTAGCACACAAGCAGGGTGGAGGACTAATGCATGACTCCCTTCCCTTAGTCATCACTTGTTCGTTCTAAGTTAAGCTGTTTGGGTATCCTTCCCACTCCTTTCTTTCCCCTTTGCTGTGTATTGCGGAATCGGTCCTCCTCTAAGGTTGTGAAACATGGAAAATTACGGATGTAATAAACAAAAAGATACAGACGTTCGTCAAAAGATGTCTGAGGCATATTCTAAATATGAGATGGCCGGAAACAATAGCAAATGAAGAACTGTGGAGAAGAACTAACTAATCACAAATATGCTACCAAATAAAACAAAGAAAATGGAATAGGATAGGTCACACGCTGAGAAATCCAGATGGAGCTATTGAGAAGACTGCAATTGATTGGAATCCACAAGGAGTAAGGAAGAGAGGACGGCCTAGAAAAACATGGAAACGATCAATAGAAGAGGAAATATAGAGTTGTGGAAAAAGCTGGAAAGAGGTGAAATGGATGGCTGGCAACAGAGTACGCTGGAGAACTTCACTGCTGCCCTATGTTCCACCTAGCAACAACAGGATATAAGTTAAGTCAAGTGTGTATTGCGGACTTTATTAATTTATTTCATGTGACGTCTAAAATAATGCTCAGATTATTCTCAGACAGGTGGTAGAATGAAGGAAACCTGATATCTTTTAGTTTTCCTTTTTAGTACTCTAACGCCCACGACCAAGATAAGCCACTTAAAAGTGAGCGGTCAGCCATCGACAGAGATATAATACAACACCTGTAACAGTGTTAAGGGACCCCAAATCTTAAAAGCAACATTTTGTAACCTTTATTAACTAATAATTGTATATAAGCCAAGTATTTATAGTTATACGCCTACAGTTATTAGACTTGCGACACGTATTCACAAAACAATAAGTAGTTAGACTTAAAGCCAGGAAGTTTATATTGTTTCAGAGTATTATTAGTTTAGTAAAATTTAAAAACTAAATATGTAACATAAGTATGATAGCTAGAAATATCTCTGAAAATGTTGAACCAAAACATTTGAAACTTCATCAACGAAATAAACGTCTATAAAATCATATTGTGTTGAGATCCCAATATAATTATATGTGATTACTAGGGCTAGGTATTTTATGATGTAGCATATATTTTTGGTAAGACTGATATGTTCCTTAAATATATATAAATGCTTGTTACGAAAAAAACTAATTGATTTAAAGTACTTTGGTAAGTCATATTTATGCATATTTCACCATTTCTATGTGATAGAGCATATTTTAGTAGTTTAATGATCATATTCGGCATATTTTCACTCTTTTAAGGAGTAAAGAACTTTTCTCATACAATTTCTTTCTTCCATGCTCATATAGGATGTTAAATTTCTCAGAATTGCATACCACACTTTGTTTCCTGGAAAATGATAAAATGTTCCTTCTTCCCGTATTTCGTTTAAATTCACAATATGGACTTTACCCTTAGTGAACAAATATTTGTGTAGGCCTATTGTTTCGCGACAAGCAGGTACCTACTGGAGCCTGTCTTTATAATCTGGGTATCGGATTGCAGAAGGGTCTCATTGAGATATTGAATCTTGTTGAAGTCGAAAGTGTTGTAGTATACAGGAAAAATGCCAAAAGCGAAGCAAAGTATTCAAGTAAAATTAAAACAGTTAGTGTCTCGATATGGTGAGAAAGTGTTTTCGAGTGATGGAAATGTACTGTATTGTAAACTGTGTGACGTAAGAGTAACTGCGGAGAAAACATTTAACGTTGAGCAGCTTGTGAGAACAGAAAAACACAAACGTGGTGTACAACGAATTGAAAATGAAAAAAAAAAAAAAAAAAAAACACACACACACACACAGCAAATGCTCCTAGGGGAATCCCGCCAATCTTATTCACCATTCTGTGAAGAACTTTGCACAGTCTTCCTTTGTGTTGACATTCCCCTAAGTAAACTGCATCATCCAAAACTTCGTGAATTCTTTCAAAAATACACAGGCAAATCTCTTCCCGTTTCTTCCAGACAGATCAGACAAAATAAAAAAAAATATGGGTTTCAATTGATAAAACCACAGACTCTATGGGAAGATACATTGCATATGTTATTGTGGGAACTTTGGAAGAAGATGGCCCAGGTGAAAATTTTCTAATAAACTGTGAACATTTAGAAAAAGCTATTTTTTCATCATTAGCAAGCTGTTCGACAGGTCTATGGATGTCATAAGGACCGAAGGCGTTCAGCATGACAATGTACTGCTGCGCCTTATATGGTGAAAGCTGCAGATTCATAAAAAGCATTATGTAGTAAAATGGTGCTTGTGACTTGTTTGCCTCACGTCTTGCACAGAGTTGCAGAAGAGATTCGTAGTCAATTCAGTGAGGTTGATAAATTAATTGGGTGTATCAATAAGGTCTTCTTGAAAGCCCTTTCACGTGTTGCATAATTTCTTTGCCGCCTTCTCCCATTTTGACAAGATGGGGATCCTGGATTGATGTCTGCAACTATTACTGCCAGAATTCCAAGGTTGTAAAAAACATCATTGATTCATTTGACAGCAGGAAAGCCGCTTCAAATAGACTATCCCAAGAAATAATGTCTAATTCCAACATTTCAGGCCAACTTTCATATATCAAATTCAATTTTGGGTTTCTTCCTGCTGCTATAACTGCTTTGGAGCAATCAGAAGCGCCATTAGTGAAGCAGATAGAACTAATGGAAAAAGCCTTCGAATAACGTTGATGTTGTTTGTGGTAAAGTGGGGCAAGAAGTGTCAAATAAAATGGATAAGATGTTAGAAAAAAAACAAAGGGTATCATACATTGTGTTCCATTTCAATGATTTTGTCGGGTGAAAATTTTTCACTTAATGACTCAGAATTAGATTCAAATGATATTGCCCATTTTAAATATGCTCCCCTTGTATCACATGAAGTAGAAATAAGATTTTTGAAGTACAAGGCTTTGTTGGCTGACAATAGGAAATCTTGTTTATTTGAAAATTTGCGCAAGGTATTCATTGTACATTGCAACTCAGGATTCATAAACTGAACTAAAAGAAGCATGCGAAAAAATGATAGTAAACGCCAACTACTGATAATTCTGATAAAATAAAAAGCTTACTAAATATCAAATTCCATACTTTAGCTTGCTTCTCATGTGTATTGTATTCCTAAATAAATAGTTCATTGGCATACACTGATTTACTAATTTATTTTACAACTGAAATTATTACCTAATTATAATATTGTTAGGTCATATTTTTATGTTGTAGTGCATATTTCTGGAATTTTTAAGTCATAAGTGCATATTTTATACTGCATATTTTGGAGATTTTTAGGTCATAATAAACTCAGCCCTAGTGATTACATTCTTATACTTTCAATTTTAAAAATTAATAGTCTTATGCAAGCATAATTTATAAAAGACTTCCAAAATTGCGGAACTTGCATTTATACAATGTAGAATATTCGCCTGAAATTGAATGCGTAATATAACTGCATACAAATCTAGAACTTACGTTTTATATCATTTAATTAGAGCGGACATACCAAAACCCTGCACATTGTGCAGTCGCGCACATTGTGCAGTAGTCTCTGTGCGATGTGCACTTTCTATTCCCCTACCTGGAGGGAGTGAATCGTCTTGGGGGGGGGAATGCGACAGGGCTATACAGACCTGCAACAGCATGTCAGCTTTTCTTTCAGTAACACAGTTTCAGTAAGGGTGCTGATTTGGCTATGTCTGTGAATGAGTTATGATAAATAAAGTGAGGAGTTCACAGATAATAAAGAAGAGAAATTACGAATCATATAACGTAATTGTTATAATGTTTTCTTCAGCTAGCAATAATTATTTTAAAATGAAAGGCTTTCATCAGCCCATGTCAAGGTAATAGTCTTGTGACAGTTTAGATCAGATTAGTAAAGTTCTCAAAATATGATATTGCCAGCACTTATTTCTTAATCAGTACTCTCACGGCAAAACGAACTTGACAATGGCGTTGTTTTGTAGTCTGTACTAACACAGCCATAAAAAATTAGACGACTTAAGACTTTCATTTCATAAGCTGGTAAGTGATGAGAATATAGTGAGGAATATATATGAGGCTCTTAAGGTTGTAAGGAGCGAAGAAAGCAACTATTTGCAAGGCGGAACATTTTTTTGGGAAAATATATAATGGCAAATTTTCCATCCCACGTCACTATATTATGTTAATATACTTAAATTAATAAACCTTTAAACCTGACATAAATAGGATATCGTCGCTTCACAGCTTGTGAACTACACTTTTAATTTCTTTCAGTAACGCTTCCAACTTGTCGATACTTGCTCTCACGTTTTCCAAATAAACTATATGTGAATTTAAATTCTAAGCTTAATTTATATCATTTATTAATATTAATGTTAATTTATATTGACATACAGCAAGGAAATTATTTCAGTGTAAAAACTTCACAATGTCCTACTCCATGTAATTAATTGGGAGTATATTTTCTTCAACATTTGTGTACCAATGGTCCCAATAAATAATAATGCTCGACGAACAATGAAAGAGTAGGGTCTATTACTTTAAAATAATTAGTACCTACTACGTAAAACGAAATACTTGTTCGTTTTTTATTGTTTCGAAATTACTGCAATATTTTTTTCTTCAAATACGATATAAAATCGTATTAGTAAATTATGCTTTACAAACCACTAATTTGTGAAGTATAACTGAGTAAGCCTAAAGTTTCTTGTATTACAATTGTCAAATATAGACACTGATAATAACCGTGTTTTTTTTTCCTTCTGCTAAGTGTGTTTATAATGACCAAATTTCTATTCAAACCAACCCTAGAAGCGCAGAATAGATTATTGTACACCCCTCCAGCTAAGTAAGGGTAAGAACAACGCTCGAATGATGCAGTCTGCTCAGACCGGCGATCCGCGCACAAAACTGCACATTTAGAGTCTGATTTCTGGCATGCCTGAATTAGAGTGATAGTAATGATGACACGAGTAATTAATCGATTGGTAACAAAAGAAACGGGAGTATTTCGAGAAAACCTGTCGAGCACCATTTTTATACAATAAATTCACTCATTAATTCGCAAAACAATATGAGTTGCGGATCATTAATTTTGAACAAAAAAGAAAACTCCATCTGTAGTAAATTAATTCGGTAATTTGTAAAATGACTTGAGTTGTAGATGATTTGTTTTGAGAAAAACAGAAAATCCTACCTATAGTAAATGTTTTTGAGATACAACTCCATAAATTTTGCAAGAGAAACACGTGTCTCTCACTACAGGCACAAATTCACCATTACTTTTTTAATTCCTTTCTCCATAATGCAAATTCTGAATTCTGTCATAGGACTCGTCTTGTTCTAACAATTATAAATATAAATTACTTCATTGGCGTTGTACAAATTCTACAAAAGAACATGAGTATGAATCATTTCTTAAATAGTCTGTATTATTTTATTTCTTCGTAATATAATTTTTAACTTCTGGACTTGCGTTATTTAACCTGATTATAAACAAACTATTTATTCATGTGATTTTGAAAATAAGTAAAGCTTTGAGGTGCACACCAAAGACAAAGAACGTGCTTGTTTTGCGCCAGGCCATGAAGTTTAATTTTATTATGCAAATAAAACAGATCCATAAAATATGGATGAGAATCTAATTATAATGTTTTATCTTGGCTTCTTACAGAAACTTCTCCAGTGTTCAATCACGTCAGACACTAGTAAGATCGTTCAGACTAAGAAACATACAGTTCACTATATCCTGAGAGTTGATGTCGCACTTTGCCTGCCTTCATCGTCGCCACTTATCCGAATACAAAGGTCTCGAATTTATTGGTGTCATGTGATGTCAATCGTACGCAAAGAGAGATACAAGAAATCTTACAAAGGCTACAGTAACTTGATAATATTTTAAGCTTATGGTCAGCTGAAACTTTATTCCTTCTTGAACAGTTCTGTAATTAATTTACAGTGCTCGTAGGCGGCTGGGAAATAGAATGTGTATTTAATTGGTTTTCTTACACCACCATTACTATCGTCATATTAGTCATTATTTGTCTCCGTCATCTTCATCTTCACCTCCGCTATTGTCATTGTTGTCTCCTCCATCATCATCAACATAATAATCACTTATTACTTCAGGAGCGAGAAAAAAATCATATTTTTTTTTTTATTTTTGGTTTGTCATCTCTTGTAGATATCCAAGTCACGTCAATCTTTTGAGTTTGTACATAATAGTTTACTGTTGCTCACTTCTCATTTTAAGCAACTCGAGTACCATAGGTAAATTAGAAGAATATCTTATGAAGAGTTGCCAGACTTAATGCGTTGTAAACAGTTAATGCAATGTATTCCACTGTGTTTATTTTATTTTATTTTTTGTTTCTTTAGGTCTATTTAATTGTGTATACTTAGGGCCTAATTCAATTATCTTTATATTGTTACTATGTAAATAGTATTTCCTTCTAATTTAATGCTTATGTTTTCCGCAGTGTTTATTTTTGTATACTTTTTATTCAAATGTCTGTTTATGATTTTATTATGTAATTTGTGTTTATTTATCACTTAACACAATATGTGTCTCACTGTGTTTGTTTTGTATTATTATTATTTTATTCTTTTATTATTTTTATCCTGTACATTTCATTCAATTGTCGGTTTTTGGTTTAATTATGTGAATCATACTTGCTTGTAATTTAATACCAATATGCATTCCAATGTGTTTACTTTTATTTTCATTGTGTACATTTTTTTTAATTATCGGTTTATGATTTTATTAAGTGATTCGTAATCCATATGTAATTACTTAAATCCGATACAGTTGTATGTTCAACTATATAAGCAAGTTGAGTGTAAGAGAAGGTCCTACGGCCTTAAATCTGCCAGGTTAAATAAAGCCATTATTACATAAATAAGTGTTCTGCCCATGGGCAGGTCTGTCACTGCAAACTCAGCATTCTCCAATCTTTCCTATTTTCTGTCTTCCTCTTAATCTCCGCATATGATCCGCATATCTTAATGTCGTCTATCATCGATATCTTCTTCTGCCCCGAACTCTTCTCTCGTTCACCATTCCTTTCTGTGCATCCTTCAGTAGGCAGTTTCTTCTCAGCCAGTGACCCAATCAATTTCTTTTTCTCTTTCTGATCAGTTTCAGCATCATTCTTTCTTCACCCACTCTTTCCAGCACAACTTCATTTCTTATTCTGTCTGTTCACTTCACACGTTCCGTTCTTCTTTATATCCGCATTTAAAATGCTTCTATTCGTTTCCTCTTCACTTCGTCGTAATGTCCATGTTTCTGCTCCATACAATGTCACATACCACACAAAGCACTTCACTAGTCTCTTCCTTAGTTTTTTTCCAGAGGTCCGCAGAAGATGCTCCTTTTTCTATTAAAAGCTCCCTTGGCCATTGCTATCCTCCTTTCCACTTCCTGGCTGCAACTCATGTTACTTCTTATAGTACATCTCAAGTATTTGAAGCTGTCCACTTGCTCTACTGCCTCATTTAGAATTCGCAAGTTTACCTTCTTTATTTTTCTACCTATGACCATGGTCTTCGTCTTGTTTGCATTTATCTTCATTCCATACTGCTCACAGCTGTCATTTAGCTCCAGCAGCATATCCCTTAGTATTATCTCCTCTTCTGCTCACAGCGCCATTCCATCAGCAAATCTTATGCACTTTATTCTTCTTCCTCCTACTTTTACCCCTCCTATGTTCTGAAAACAGTTCTTCACCAAATTCTCCAAGTATATGTTGAACTGTGTAGAGCAGGCATTCTTAACCTGGTGCTCGCGAGCATCATGGTGCTCTCTTAAGGACATTTCGTGCTCTCATCATGCAGGTAAATGTGCTCCCGATCAGGAATACACCTGAGGTTGAGTTTTCAATTCAAACTTTGTAGTACACGCCGAAATAAATAATGTTTCTATCTATCCATTATAATAAGTTAGAGACCTGATAATTGTTCTCGTATTTCATGTGTAGTCTATAACCCTTTTAAATACAGTGTGGAATTAATCTGAAAAATAAAAAATTATTCAACAAATAATATGGCTGCACGTGTGCAACTTCAACTGATAGGTCTCCAGTCCTCCTCGGCAATGAAATATTTGCTTAAAAGGAGAATTTCATAGCCTTTGGGGAACAGAAGATACAAAAAGGCTCCAAATACTAAGAACTGTTTCTCTCAGATGTTTGGTCATGGTCGTGACAATGTATCTAAGTGAAAAAACTTTCTCACTTATAAAATACCTCAAGAACAAGGCAAGATTGCGAATAACTAATTCACAGAGGGTTGTTTATGTGTAGCTAAAAGCGACTTCTTCTTGGATATCACTGAAATTTTAAGTAACATTAAAGTTCAAAGATATCATTATCCTGGTGAGTGTTTTAAATATATATATATATATATATATATATATATATATATACACATTTATTTATTTATTTATTTATTATTTTATTGTTGTACTCATATAGACCTATTGAACCTATTCGATTTCATGGTGCTGGTGCTCACAAATTTCTAAAGGTTGGGAACCTCTGGTGTAGATGATAAAGGGCATCCTTGTCGTACTCCTCTCCCTATTTCACTTCATTCAGACATTTCTTCTCCTATCCTGACTTTGACTTGTTTCATAGATTACTGAACATCCTCCTCTCTTTCCAATCCACACTTATTTTCTTTAGGATGTCTATCAGTTTGTTCCAATCCACTCTGTCAAACGCCTTTTCTAGGTCTATTATTATTATTATTATTATTATTATTATTATTATTATTATTATTAATATTATATTTCTTATTCTGAATGGAAATACAGGACCCGGCACAAGAACTGGCTATTACAAATAATTACTTATTGTCTCAAGAATATATATATATTTCAAAATAGCATACGTGAGATCATAAAGTACATATAGTCTGTCTATTATTTCTCGAGAAGAACGCCACTTAAGTGATTACCACTGCGATGGAAATGTGCTTTTAGACATCCACAAAGTGTCAATAAAGTCTTCATCTTCATTCATGTGATTTAAAATCTCCTTACAAAAAGTCTTTCGGTGGAGAATATTGCCATGTTTTAATTGATGTACTACCTCAATTTTGTATGGATGAAAATGTAAGTTGCATGAGCAGATGGAACGGGATCATGGCGTCATAAACTAGAATGACGAAATTCACGACTATTGGTCTCAAAACTGTCGTTCTTGTAGAAGCCTCTAATTGCAAAAGCACTTTGTGCACCTCTCCATAAAAATTTATGCAAAATGTACTGAAATTAACTGTAGTTAGAATAAGTAAGCCAAAGAGCACTAAAATAACGTTCCATATGTAGCCTATATTGTCTCAAAATTAGTGTTTGTCCGGAAATGGAACGAGAATATTAAACGTAAAAAGCAAGAAACGAATAGTTTCCTCACACACGTTTTAGAAATAACAAGACGAGAAAAAACTAGACCTAAATAAGAGTGATTAAGACTTGAGGTATATTATAAGCAGTAACATGAGCTACTACCAGGAAGTCAAGAGGGAGATAGCACTGGCCAAGGAAGCTTTTAATAGAAAAAGGAATATCTTCTGCGAATTTCTGGAAGAAAGAACTAAGGAAAAGACTAGTGGATTGCTTTGTGTGGAGTGTGGTGTTGTATGGGGCAGAAACATGGACATTACGACGAAGTGAAGAGAAGCGACAAGAAACATTTGAAACTGAATATAGAGAAGAATGCAGCGTGTCAAATGGACAGACAGAATAACAAATGAAGCTATGTTGGAAAGAGTGGGTGAAGAAAAATTGATGCTGAAACTGATCAGAGAGAAGGAAAGGAATTGGCTGGGTCACTGACTGAGAAGAAACTGCCTACTGAAGGATGCACTGGAAGGAATGGTGAGCGGGAGAAGAGAACGGGGCAGAAGAAGATATCTGATCATAGACGACATTAAGATATATGGATCATATGCGGAGATTAATAGGAAGGCAGAAAATAGGAAAGATTGGAGGGCACTGGGTTTGCAGTGAAAGACCTACTATTGGACAGAAGACTATGAATGAATGAAATGAATGAATAACGAAAAATATCAGGAAAAAACGTTCGAGTAAATGAAATCAACATGTAAATAGAATGTATCTGAAATGTATACTACCAGAAGTTGTATTCAGAAACATTGTATGAACTGACCTAGTATTATAGGGAATGCGTAGTTAAGAATTGAGTGGAAGTGAAATAATCCTGCAGATTTTCAGAGCTAATAGCTCATGTTGTATGTAACTAAAAATGTAATACGATATTGGTTGAAAGTTCATAATTTTTTCAGAAGAAAAAATGTTTCTTCCCAAATGTTTGACGCCCTCTTATTCGGTAATTATTGCGAGTAGGATTGTGATTTTTGTCCATATCGACAGAAAATCTAACGCAGAATCATTTATCCCTCTGGCGTATTTCAATATCATGGACGGTTTTCACATAAAATTAAAGCTTAATATAAAATCCTCTAATTTGAAGCGACCAGCCTGCAACATTGTAGCCAGAAAGGGGGATGGGAAGTAGTTCACAAAGGCAGACAGACCTGAGTTCGTTGACCTCTTACATCTATATTACGAGAAGAAAGAGCAGTGTGTTAACGGCGATATTGCCAGATTGCTGAAATTTCCAAGTCAATTTTCTAATCAACCGTGCCTGTAATCACAAAACGTAATTTACGTTTTCTGTTCATTTAAGTTTACCCTATCGTTCTTTTTCAATCTGCAGGATTATTTCACTTTCACCTGTAGGTGTTGCGTACTGGACAATGTCGCGCTAGTTCTACAGTTCCACACTGGCACACAGTGCAATATTTCAATCAACTATGTACTCAAACATACAGCAACAATAGCGCTTGTTGTCCTGAAACTGGTAATGCCGTCACAAACATAAAAGTAAAAGATCGAAGACAGCACATGTGTTTGCTTCAGTTAGGCCTATGCTGACATTCAACACGTTCACGAACTCGTCTCAAGAAACAAACAAATAAATAACGGACAAACTTTTCTATTCACGTGAGTCTATCTTCAGTGTACAGCCACCCTGTACAAAAATTAAAAAAAAAAAAAATAAAACTTTAGTTTCGTTAGCAAAAGAGTCACTGCATTCTACATAATTCTCATTCAGCTTTCGACTAATATATTTCATGGAAGAACTTGCTAATTCCAAGACTTTAGGTACGGTACCGATATGTTTGAAGAAAGCACATATCCTATAAACGTTCTACAGGCTATTTATAACTGTGAATTACATGTTGATGAAGAGATTGGAAAGCTTCGAAACAGGATTTAATTCATTCTTGAAAAAGAGGAAAAGGGGATTTTTTAAAATTTGTCATTGTTATTTTTTTATCACGAAAGTATTAAGTTCCACTTTTAAGAATCACATCTTTATGGTGTTCTGTGGTTCCTGAATTCATATTGTAGGTATTAAAATCATATCTTTGCATCTCTAGAATTAAAATTAATTTTATCTGTTGATTTTGGCTTTATATTTGTTGTTGTTGTTGTTATGTCAACTGTCCGAAGACAAGTCTGAACCTCACAAGAAGGCACCATTTACGAGGGTTATTATTATTATTATTATTATTATTATTATTATTATTATTATTATTATTGTTATTATTATCATTATTATTATTATTTAAATGATGATTTCATTATTATAAATCAAGTGTTTCTGAATATTAAACTTCCTTAATTTTATTGGGCATAACATCCTGTCAGTGAAGATTTAGGCCTTCTCGGTGATTGGGTTGTAATGGCCTTTGTGGTTTCGCAGCTATATATACAGGAAAATTTAAATTTTTCAACATTTCCCATCAACTTAAGGTTTTCTTCCTCAATATGACACTATTCTTGATTTTGTATAGTGTATAATACGAGTATACAGTACACAGTGCAACTTTTATTTCTTGTACATATCTTGTATAAAAATATTTCATGTGATTGGTGTTACATTTGTTTGCAAGTTGTGTAATAGTACAAATTTAATTTTTTGTATTATGTTAAGTGATTGGTGTTCATTTGTTTACAGTGTTTCTGTGCAATATTTTAACTTTTTAATTTTTGTACAAAATATTTCAATGAACAGACGCTTCTTTTTCTTTATATTATTACAACATTGTAAGTTTCTACTCATTAAAAAAAAAAGTAAAGTGACTGGTGTTCCATTTGTTTACAATATTTTGTACAATATTCTAGGTTTATACTTCTTGTACAAATATATTTCAAGTGACTGGTGTTGGGTACATGTATTTTCACTTTCTTTTATAATATTATGCTTGTACAAGAAATGTTTTGAATTACTGATTTTCCATTTCCTTACAGTATTTATGTACATCATTGCAACATTTTATTTTTTTACCACAACAAATATTTCAAGTGACTGGTGTTCTATTTGCAACATTTTTGTTAAGAGAATCTTAAATGAGTGGCTACTCGATCATTTGAATCGAAATTAGGAAATGGTACAGAGTTATACTTACACATGAAAGGTACCCCAATTGACTGTAAGATGAAAGAGATATACTTAATTTCTTATTGAAGTTGTTCAAATTAATAGGTTTTATCCCAAATCTATCTATCTATCTATCTATCTATCTATCTATCTATCTATCTATCTATCTATCTATCTATCTATCTATCTATCTATCTATCTATCTATCTATCTATCTATCTATCTATCTATCTATCTATCTATCTATCTATCTATCTATCTATCTATCTATCTATCTATCTATCTATCTATCTATCTATCTATCTATCTATCTATCTATCTATCTATCTATCTATCTATCTATCTATCTATCTATCTATCTATCTATCTATCTATCTATCTATCTATCTATCTATCTATCTATCTATCTATCTATCTATCTATCTATCTATCTATCTATCTATCTATCTATCTATCTATCTATCTATCTATCTATCTATCTATCTATCTATCTATCTATCTATCTATCTATCTATCTATCTATCTATCTATCTATCTATCTATCTATCTATCTATCTATCTATCTATCTATCTATCTATCTATCTATCTATCTATCTATCTATCTATCTATCTATCTATCTATCTATCTATCTATCTATCTATCTATCTATCTATCTATCTATCTATCTATCTATCTATCTATCTATCTATCTATCTATCTATCTATCTATCTATCTATCTATCTATCTATCTATCTATCTATCTATCTATCTATCTATCTATCTATCTATCTATCTATCTATCTATCTATCTATCTATCTATCTATCTATCTATCTATCTATCTATCTATCTATCTATCTATCTATCTATCTATCTATCTATCTATCTATCTATCTATCTATCTATCTATCTATCTATCTATCTATCTATCTGTCTATCTATCTGTCTGTCTGTCTGTCTGTCTGTCTGTCTGTCTGTCTGTCTGTCTGTCTGTCTGTCTGTCTTTCTGTCCGTCCGTCCGTCCGTCCGTCCGTCTATCTATCTATCTATCTATCTATCTATCTATCTATCTATCTATCTATCTATATATCTATCTATCTATCTATCTATCTATCTATCTATCTATCTATCTATCTATCTATCTATCTATCTATCTATCTATCTATCTATCTATCTATCTATCTATCTATCTATCTATCTATCTATCTGTCTGTCTGTCTGTCTGTCTGTCTGTCTGTCTGTCTGTCTGTCTGTCTGTCTGTCTGTCTGTCTATTTATTTATTCTGGTGGAGTTATGGCCAACAGGCCTTCTCTTCCACACCACGAGATATGCATTTGAATGTAATTATCTTGTGCTGAACAATATATGTCAGTGATATTACATCTCATGTAAGGCATTGTAACTATCACTTGTATGCTGACGACCTTCAATGCTACATCTCTTCCCGCTTACATCGAATAAATGACGCTATAGATAAATTGAACAAAGACATTGACTCGATTGTGACATGGACAAAGAAATTCCATCTTAATATCAATCCTGGAAAGACACAAGCAATCATATTAGGACACAAACGGCAAACCGACGCTGTAAAGCACCTCGACATTTCCCCCGTTAAAGTAAGTACAGTGCATATCCCTTTCAGTTCTTCGGTAAAAAATCTTGGCATTCACATGGATAATAATCTCAACTGGGATATGCAAATCACAGAAACCTGCAGAAAAGTATATTCTATTATTCATGTGCTAAAAAGGATAAATGTTCATCTTCCCTCTTGCTTAAAAAAGTCCCTTGTGCAGACACTTGTATTTCCCTATTTTGACTATGCTGACATTTTACTGACTGACCTTTCCAGCGACAACAAAATGAAACTTCAACGTGCTCATAATTTATGTGTACGTTTTGTAAGCAATGTTCGTAAATATGATCATATTACCCCATCCCTGGAAGCAATAGGTTGGCTTAAACTAGATAAGAAAAGAAATTTACATTCACTTCTCTTTCTCTTCGAAATCTTGAACTCTTCTATTCCTTCGTACCTGTCGTCTCGCTTCACTTACCTTTCTTCCCACCACAATCTGAACACACGCTCTCGCCATGAAACAATACTAACAATACCATCCCATCGCACCTCCTCATACTCATCCTCTTTCACAATAGCCCTGCCAAGACTCTGGAATTCGTTACCTGCTAGCATCAGGGACTGTCGAAATAAAATTCAATTCAAACGCAAACTTACTAGGCACTTGGTCAGTAATTGAGACTCGTTCAGACATGGTTTCTTGTAAATAGTTCTTTTAATCTACCACAAAATATCTCAATATCCGGTAATTTCATCACTATAGAATTTTGTTATTGTAGGTTTAATTTGTAATTTAGTAAATACAAAAATATTCTTTGTTCTTAACTTCTATGATAAAATGTCTAGCTTTCATTAATCAGGTATTCTTGTCGTACTTTAATTTTTATTGTAATTGTAATTGTAAATTTAATATTAATTGTAATCTTATTGTTCATGTTATAGTTGTAATCCCCTGGTAGAGGGGCAGAGAAGGCCTGACGGCCTTATCTCTACCAGGTTAAATAAATAAATAAATCTAAATCTAAAATATCTTATGTCCTTGCAATCATGCATGGAAATTTAATTTCTCCAACGTTGCAAAAGCACATTGTAAGTAATTCCAAAACATTGGTTGATGACACTACATTTTCATGTCTGGGTGAAAATTAAGGAAAAACATGATAAATAAGATACAAAAGTAACGGGATTAAAGGACACGATAACATTATGCTGATATAACTATAATAATGGATTCTGTCATCTCTATGTTGTATTTTCAACCTAAACACTCTAATTAATTTAATGGTTATGGATTTATAACGCACTTGATGAAGAAATGTTACTAGACTTTAATCGACTTTTGTTTTAAGACGAGTATTGACTACCTGCATTACATAATTATTTATTAAAAGAGCCCAATTAAAAAAAAAACAAGTTCTATTGCTGTAGGTAAATTAATTCATTACTTAGAAGTGACCTTGTGATTTATTGAGAGTTAGTTTTTTTCTCAAAATAATGGACTTTTTACCATTAAAATTATTTGTTCTCAATTATTGCTCCAAAGAAGAGGTACTGATCTGGCATCTGTGTGTAGTCTTACTGAATACCAACGATCTTGTGTGTGAAATCCAGCCAGAGACTATTACGACATCGATCATTAGTTTTGTTTTATTTCTTTTTAGCCGTTGTCAAAGCAAGAAATTCTCATTTCCTGAACCAACTTAATCTTACTTGGTTTCCAAGAACATTCAATATCGAGCGACCCGGTAACTTACCTGTTCAATCTTACACTCGTTCTCACAACCCACATCGAAGTTTCCTTCTTCTGTTTTGTTCTGAAAGAAACAAGAATGACTCTATTAGTATAAGAAGTCAAGCGAAGCTGCTTTTCTCGACGTCTTGCTGTAGGTCAAGTGGATTTAATAAATGCTTTATTAGATGCTGAAAATATACGTAAGATATTCAGATATTACACATCAATGAATCTAAAATTGAAAAAAATGAGATCCACAAGTAATGTTTACGTATGATGTAATTGTACATTAGCGAGGGAGATTGAAATGTTGAATTTCCTGGATGAAATAACAAGAACTGAATCATTCATATTTTCTTCGTTGTATACACAGTAATTCAAAAGTTAATACAAAAATTTTAAGGAGTGACAGGAGGGGGGCACAACGAATATTTCTTGCAGACAATATGAGGTCGGCATCACGTAGTTGTTGTGCCTGAAGAAGTATCTCTTAGTAGACTAGTGAGACAACACATGCGTTGGTTTCAACATCTTTGTCTCCCAGGACATTTCACGTTCATGAGTTCCTGGACAGCATTTATCCAGACATGTGGTTCGGCTGTTGTGGGTCTGTTGTTTGGCCATTAAGATCACCAGACCTCACCATCCTGAAATTTTTCTTGTAGGGTCGTCATCTGGGTCCATTAATGTGCGACAAGCCGTGAATGACGGGGAGAAAATAACTTAATTGAGAAACATAATTATGGTTGCAGATGAGACGATTCCTGCTACTCCTGGGATTTTTGCGAGTCTGGCATTGGTTGGCCGTTCTGAGTTTTTCTTTAAGGTTACTTCGAGCACCCACTGCAACTGCACACTATTTGCTGGGCAGTTGCGCTTCGTTTACAACAATAAAAAGTCAATGGTACCTACCTGAGTGAAACCTGTTTCCTGGCGAACACTCTGCAGGCTAATTACTGATTTGAATTTTCAGAATATGTTTAGAATTATAGTAGGATAGTCCACACCTGTGGAGTAACAGTTAGCGCGTCTGGCCGCGAAGCCAGGTGGGCCGGGTTCAATTCCCGGTCGGGACAAGTTACCTGGTTGAGGGGTTTTCCGGGATTTTCCCTCAACCCAATACGATCCAATGCTGCGTAACTATTGGTGTTAGACCCCGGACTCATTTCACCTGCATTATCACCTTCATCTCCTTCAGACGCTAAATAACCTAAGATGTTGATAAAGCGTCGTACAATAACGTACTAAAACAAAAAAAATATAGTAGGATAATTAATTTTCAGAAAATATAATATCTGTTAATTCCTGTGTATTTTCCTTTATGTTTAATTCAATTGCTTAGTTCTTTATTTCATATAGTTTCTTTCACGACATACTTGTCTATATGCTGCAAAATGATATTAATTTACCCAGTTATCTATGACAAATCGGTAAGTAAAGGTAAAAAAAAAAAAAAAAAAAAAATCAGTGAAGTAAAAAAATCTCTCGAAGAAGACAAATCTTTTCGCTATTGTACTTTTTACGCGTTTCGTAATAATTCATTTCCTTTATCATGTTGCGAATGATATTACTGTTTATGCAGGCATTTGTATTTTACATCCATTATTCTTACACATAGGCCCTATGCAGTAAATAGAACTTTGTTTCACTTGAAGGCATTTTTATATATAACTACTAACGAAGTCATTTTTTTAATAACGGTTAAGCGTCAAATATCATACATTTAAAAACCGTATGAAACTTAAAGTACACTCATACTCATAATTAATTTATGTTCGAGAGTTGTACTGAATTAACTTTACCTAGGTATAAAAGAAGTTGGATTTCTTAAATGCAGAAATTGAGTGGCAATCAATTCTTTTACACAAATTCTCACAATATGGGTGAAACAAAACATAACGTAGTAGTAAACAGTCGGAAAGCTTCGCTGTTGCAAACCTGATTCAGAGAGTTTGTATACACCTCTAGAAACAAGGTCCCGGCGTCAGAATGTATCCACGTACACAAGGGAAATGATGCAAGTTACCCCTTGTTATATAACGCAGAAGACGGTAATTTCTGAGCAGGATGTGTTCGTGTCTCCTGCCGACTTCCTGCCTACACCTCAACAGATGGTTGACGAGGATGAGCCCTGGAAATCAGAGTAGTGGTAGGCAAGCACAGGTATACTCTATTTTCGACGTGATTATTTCCGCTGACCTCAAAATTGTCCACGCCTTCTCATTCATAATGCCACTGCAGCGTAATAGTAATCCGCAGAAATAACGTCCAGCACACGAATAGTTAATTGTTTCTACGTTACGCTGTTTTCTTCAAGAAGTACCTGGAAATTGGAATGTTAAGGGGTTAGGTACAGCTTACAGCAATAAAATGTTTGGAAATATTCAACATGTTTTTCCTCCATTACTGTATCTTGCACAATAATGAAAATTAGTATGTGTAAAACACTGTCCTTCTGCTATATGAAAAAAATTATGATCAAAAAAAATATTTATATATATACATATATTTTTTTTTTCAAAATTCAAAATGGTGACAGTTTACTGTGCAGTGATGAAGCGTTTCCCTCATAACTCATAAATTTGTTAACTTTTTCATATTCTCTCCCTTTTATTTTATTGCTGAAACTCATGTTTACAATATCATGCTCTTCCAATTACATTCCTTAATAAGTAACACTTCTTTTATTTTGTATTAGAAGAAAATACTGATATTTGACCATTTTTAAATGATTTTATTTTTTATCAGACAGTCTATCAAAGGTAGAGAAGTGATTTTGCATCGTATTGTAAATATGGCATGCATAAATACATACAAAAAATTTCATCACAGAATGTTGGATAGTTTTTGAATTATGTGGAAAAAGCTTCATCACTGCACATTGAACTGACTTAAAGAAAAAGTATAAATAATGTTTTTTAAATCGTAAAAATATTTTTTCATATAACAGAAGGACAGTGTTTTATACATACTAATTTTCATTATTGTACAAGATACAGTAATGGAGGAAAAAAATGTTGACAATTTCCAAAATTTTATTGCTGTAAGCTGTTAGGTACCTAACCCCACACTCCACAACAATTGACTTTGAAATGAAGGATTGTGTCTGAGATGACGGGAACATCTAGAACAGTTTCTGCCTCACAAAAGTAGTGTCAACTTAATAATATGTTTATTAATTTTTTTTAAACAAACGACAACTAAAGTTGCCACTAAGCATTAATGGGTTAAGTTGTGGAACACATAAGTTACTTTTTAGAACTCATATAACGTCTTTCTTATCTGTATTCTTTAAAAACATGATGTTTATAAGATGTACAGCAGGTTATATAGAAAATGTGATTTCAAACAAAAAAATAATAATGCAAGAATTAAAGATACAGTCTGTAATAAAATAGGATCAACAAAGAGATAGAATGGAATGAATCACGTTAGCAAGATCAGAAAGAATTATAGAACGACTCCTGAAGTACTGAGTAAGAGCCAGAAGATCTATTGCATTGGTGTGCAGCCTATTTCCCTTTTGGCATTCCATCACTGCTCTATTAACTATCATCAACTGGTGCTATGCAGACCAACAGTAAACGTGTGCCACTTCTGCAAGGGAATGTTTGTATGTATGACGCCAGTCAAGTAGGTACTCGTCATTGTGAAATGAAGAAAATAAAATATCTTATAATGTAGCGGCGATTTTAAATAAAAAAGTTCACAGATGATTATACTTTTCAGACCTTCGATCAATGCGTATGAATCGAAGTATTTTGGAGAAACCTTTCCACAACTCACTCGCTTAAAATATGACAGAATTTATCGGCAGCGAAGTTTTATACTCCATTGTGTTTTAAGTGACATTTCTGACACGAAACGGTAACTTCTATATTAGACCTACATAACAGTAACAGAAAAAAATCAACGAGTTTGTGAAACGGAAATCACACTGACGTAATTCGATTTACTATAGGTTACAATTGATATCTTTGCTTCATATATGATAAACTGAATTATGTGTACGAGTTTATTCTTATATGCAAAGAAAGTCCGCATGCTACATAATTTACTTCGACGAGTTTATTATAATCCATGGGAAGGGTTTTTTGCAATACATTTTTAAAAATCTTCAGTAGTGCTTTGACATGGACTGGAAACAGATGCATGCACAATACATTCGTAACTATAAAAAGTTAATACAAGTCTGGCATTTCTCACATACAGATGGATAAATAACAATAAAAATATTTACGGGTTATTGCCATGTGCTTAAACAGTATACGAATTAGGCATAAATGTTAATTGTCTGTGACGACGGTGTCGTGTATAGTTCTTCGGGTAGCTCAGTCGGTAGAGCATTCATGCGCTAAGCGAAGGGTCCTGGGATCGATACCCGCCCCGGAACAATTTTTCCCTTGAAATTATTCAACCCTGCTTTACAGAGAGGTTCTACCTGAAAACCAGATTTGTATAATATTCGTTACTGTAGGTACGTTAAGAAAAAGCCACAATTTAAGTCACGCAGAATTTTGTGCACTCAAAGTTGGGTTTCTGGCGTCTGGTCAACCCATTTGAGTTGTGTGGATATAAAGGGAAGAATTGTGATAGTGTCGTGTATAGTTCCTGGGTTAGCTCAGTCGGTAGAGCATTCATGCGCTAAGCGAAGAGTCCCGGGATCGATACCCGGCCCCGGAACAATTTTTCCCTTGAAATTATGCAAGGCTGCTGTACAGGAAGCTTCTACCTGAAAGCCAGATTTGCAGTTTGTGGATTTTCTCCTAACATAGTCACGTCATCCGCATAAACAAGGAGCTGATGTAACCCGTTCAATTCCTAATTCCATTAGCCAAATTATTGTATTGACGTTACATGCAACTTAGCATGTAGGCTTTCACGGCCGCTGTCTAGTTGAAACGGAGCTTTCGGGCTAAGATGCCGTGGTCTACTGATGCAGATGTTCCCAGACATTTCGTCTACTACTGCGGCAGACATCTTCAGTGGTTAGGTATCCTAGGTCGAAGTCTCCTGCTAGGGGTATCTGTAGCAACCATAGGAATTTCTCTCAAAACATCTGTCACTTTTTAGAATTTCTTTTAAAATGAATCAAAAGTGCTTTATTTTTTTAGTAGGTTATTTTACGACGCTTTATCAACATCTAAGGTTATTTAGCGTCTGAATGAGATGAAGGTGATAATGCCGGTGAAATGAGTCCGAGGTCCAACACCTAAAGTTACCCAGCATTTGCTCGTATTGGGTTGAGGGAAAACCCCGGAAAAAACCTCAACCAGGTAACTTGTCCCGACCGGGAATCGAACCCGGGCCACCTGGTTTCGCGGTCAGACGCGCTGACCGTTACTCCACATATGTGGACCAAAAGTGCTTTACTAGGACTGATTGATTTCATAGAATCACACAACTTTATCTACTGGAACAATCGTTTTAATCGAATCACTTTTACAAATTTGCGGAAATAAGAAAAAATGCTATCATAGGGGAACGTGAGTCATGTATTTTAATCAGTCTTTCAAATGACTTTTGACATTTCGTCAGAGAGTGACACCATGTTAAGTCGAGAGGATAGACAGACTTATTACATCAATTCACAGTGCTGAGCAGAGCGACAAAGTATTTCAGTATATCTGCGCTGTGTCCTATCAAGGGGTGGAATTCACTGGGCTATAACGCCACCATTCGTTTTTCCCCCATTGTTCAGTATGAACTTCTGACTGCAATCGGCGAGGTTACAATGTGGCTGTGATTAAAGCAGTCAACTGTTACTCATTCATACATGATTTTGCGCTCAGTGAGACGTACTCAAAATCATAGGGGCATGATACGTCACTCAAATGTTTAAACACACCAACTGAGGTACATAAAAATATTTAGGCATATCTCCTATTGATTTGGCATTAATTTGTATAGAAGTATGTAAAACATTAAGTTATTTGTACAGGGAGATCCAATTAAAAGTGAAGTATTTGATAATAAATTGAATTAATCAACATTGAAGGATGCGAGATTAGTAAATAATAAATGAATTATGACATTAGGCCTACTTACCAAAATTAAATGCATTACTGAAAGTGTCTACCCTCTCCTTCCAAACATTTCTCCCACATTTCTATAAAGGACTGCACTCGAATAAACCTCTCGGTCCATAAGTTTTTTTGTTTTCAACATCCCTTCTGTATTACACACGGATTCCGCAGATCTCTACTTATGAAGAAGTTTATAAGCGTACGATTGTGAGAAACTCGTGTTTCCGGATACTCTTGTCTAAAACGACGCTTCAATTTTTTGTAACCTTTCTTTCTTACTAAATGTTTCACAATAAAAATTCTCTGTGCAACAGTGAAAGCCAAATTTATTTATTTATTTGCCAAATACTAATACTCACAAATAATGTCACAATGAACACAACACGCGACCAATACATTCCCCCTGCACCGAACTGGGCTGTTGACTGATGGCGGGAATCCCACAACATTCATAACTTTGTGTGCGTGGCTGAAAACTCCACCGCTCGTTGGATCTCACGGTAGACCAATTACTCGTATTTTAAATAGAATTTCCTAAAATCAAAACATTTTAATAACTTTTTACAAGAGCCTCAGCTCTTCATTCAGATGTTACTCTGGGTGAAGAGGTGTGGCATTGAGAAATATAATTCCAATTGTGTATTTCCGTCGCCCAACCCTGGTTAATCGAGGGCAATTCGTCAGTGTGTCAATGAAAATCAAATGATATTTCAGTCGCAAGAACCTTTTAATGGTTGTTGTTAAGTCAACTGTCCGAAGACATGTCTGAACCTCACAAGTGATACCAACAAGGCACAATTATGAGGCACTAGGCCAGGAGATAATTAGGTAGGGTAACCAGTTTCTTTTCCTCTCCATTGCATTCATAGCTGACTAGCTACATATTACACTAATCAGACTTCAGATGTGTAAAACAATAATTGTTCTTCGTCTGACACATATCGTCAAGTGAGATGTACTGCCTGATACCTAATAGATGTACAGTCTTAGAAAAACGTTTTGTCGCATAGATACTTTATAAGGGGTGGTCCTCCAGCTTGGGGGTTGGGCGAAGGGCTAACAACCCATCACCGTAAAAAACAGCTTGTTACGAATCCCTACAATAAAATCTTGCACAGGATAGGGACCGATGGCGGGCTTATGTGAGAGCGGCAATGAACCTTCGGGTTCCTTAAAAGCCATTTGTAAGTAAGTAAGTAAGATACTTTATAAGTCCTGGAAAGAAGGCAGTGCGCATAATCAGAGGATAAGCGACCTCGGTTCACAAGAGAACGACTAGTTGAGGCAATAAAATTAGTTTTGTTTCGTGATTTCTCCTCAACTGATGTCCTCGATAGTCCTGTGATTACTATGTTAGCAGTTTGATCCGAGATTCGCGGGCTAAAAACCTGAACGAAGACGATGGATTTGAGAAGGAGGTAAAATCCTTGACATGACATGTATTTCTCGCACACTTTAAATTTCGACGCTAAATAATCTACAGCTGAAGCGTCTTTAAACAATAAATGCCTCTACTACTACTGCTACTGCTACTACTCTCCTGCTATTACTACTGTTACTTCTGCTGCTACTACTACTGTTACTATTACTATTGCCACTGCTGCTACTACTACTGCTGCTAGAGCTGCTACTGCTACTGCTACTGCTGCTACTACTGCTGCTGCTATTGGTAATATTGCTACTACTGGCGGCCGGGTAGCTTAGTTGGTAGAGCAACTGGCTAGGAATTGGAAGGTTCTGGTTCAATCCGCGTAGTAGCGGAATTTTTCTCGTTGCCAAAACTTCCAGAACGCTCCCGGGGTTCACTCAGCCTCTTGTCAAATTGAGTAAAGGCGGTCGGAGAGTAATGCCAACCCCACCATCTGATTGCAGTGATGAGGTCATGAAAGTATGGAACTGTACCTTCGTCTCCCCATAGCCCAAGAGTCTTCATGTCGTACAAAGGATATTCCTTTTTGCTACTGCTACTACCACCACCACTACAACAACAACAACAACAACTACTACTACTACTACTACTACTACTACTACTACTACTACTACTACTACTACCATATCTCCTATTTGACGGATTTTGTCCATATTTATTTTCTATAAATCAGTTTACCTGGGAATGATGTTAATGAAGTGATACAACAATTTGAATAAAAACCTAGGTATAACTTATCTTCATTTTGAATCAAAGCATACAAAGGCGATTACATTTGTTTCTAATGAATTTTATTTATTTTAGTAGGTTATTTTACGGCGCTTTATCAACATCTTAGGTTATTTAGCATGTGAATGAGATGAAAATGATAATGCCGGTGAAATGAGTCCGGGGTCCAGCACCGAAAGTTACCCAGCATTTGCTCATATTGGGTTGAGGGAAAACTCCGGAAAAACCCTCAACCAGGTAACTTGTCCCGATCGGGAATTGAACCCGGGTCACATGGTTTCACGGCTAGACGCGCTAACCGATACTCCACAGGTGTGGACTACTTCTAATGAAATGAGGTACTTTTCTTTTTTATTTTTTCTATTGCATAAAATAAATTGCCAAAAATTGGCAGGGAATTTAAGGAAATCCCAATGATTTCGTGTAAGATCTATATACTTGAATTAAAATAATAAAATGGCGTATGTACTTTCTTAAACATTGTAGTGTATTTTGTTAGACTTCCACGTAGATACAAACCATTATTTCCATGACTACTGTGTGGAAAACTTCGAGGCTAAGTAGAGACAAATTTAAGTAGAGAATGAAGCTAGACGGATCGCGTGGAAAATCACATACACTTATGTTTACATGGTACCACGAGTGACGACAGAGCAAAATTTTTATGTAAAAATGTTACAATTTTCCTCTTTCGTACCTCGAACATACTGCAGACGTTGCATTTGAAAAATATTTTTCTAATCTACATGATGAGTCGTAAGTTACGAGGTAATTTCTATATGTCGCATTGATGAGATACTCATCAGAACATAATGCCACATTATTTGAGAGGGAACCTGCCTTGTCCTACATATCGTGTCACAACTTGGCCGTTATCTTGACGTCCGGCAAATTGGAATAAGGTTACATTTTTCAGATAGGAATGTAGTTAATTGACATTAGGAAGAATACAGAAATTCATTCTTGAAATCCATTTATTGGTCGATAAAGTGATAAAAAAAGTGAATTATTGCATAAAATGTTTAATAATGTTATGCCCCGCTAATTTAAGGGATAAATTACGGTGGTCAAACATAGCAACTGACATGCACTTCATAGTAAGTTTTACGAACGGTACCATGTATGCAAAAGTCCTTCACAAACTGTACACGTTGCATATACGACGCAAACATGTGGGCTCGCATTCTCGAGGAGAACGTGGAGTCAGCATTTCACACAGCTTTATCCTCCATGCGCTACGACGCGTGTGAGATTAGATTGTTCCATAGTCCTCTCTTGCTTTGGAACTCATATGTAAGACCGGCTGTTCGCAGAGAATCCCATGATTTTCTGTATGCTAAATTAACGCAAACCCAGCGTTTGCGTTGAGAGTAAGACTGGCGTATACGAAATACACTTCATTTCAGTAGTACTCATCCGTTTCTCACGCGGCCGGGATAGCGTCATGACGCTACCGACATAATAAAAATCACGGTCTCCGCCGTCGCGCATTCAGAGTCAATTCAGACGAGCCTAGCTGCTGTAGGAGCGGAGAGCGGTAGAAGCCGACAAAGAAGCTGAAGTCATGGCAACCACGGCTGCCCCCGTCATCACATTCGTTTTATGTAAGTCAAAATAATTCTATTATATACCAATTGCTACTAATGTCAGAGTAATATACCACATAGAATATAATAAGGAAATATCAGTGCTTGACATTCAGTGAATCGTGTTTATTTCAAAGTTATATTTTGATCACATTCATTTAAGACATAATGGATTATTCCGAGGTTTTTGAATGGTACTACCTCACGAGATATTTCGATGGACAATATTATTATCAATATTCGGGAATCAAAGCCGAATGGCACCTGAGTCAACAAACGCCTTTGTAGATGAAAACTTTAAATGATTCTGCAGTGTGTAACGAAGTTTGCTCGACTAATTGTACTTTACATAACCAATTTAACGCACTGAAGTTTCCATATTATTTCACTGTTTAATCAATTGCATTCAAATATAATCAATGATTTATTTTCCATTTTGTTTGCATTTAAACTCATCTAACTGAGTAGGTATACCAAGTAGGTATATCCTAGATTCTCTTTTATTGCTTAAGTAAAGTAAAGTGAAGTAAAGTGAAGTAAAGTAAAGTAAAGTAACAAGAAGCATACATAACTTACTAGACCTGTTAAACATTCTGCAACTTTTCATAATTTAGCTGAATAGCTAAATGTATAACTCATGTATATAAGAAAGTTTACAATATATTATAGTATAACCAGTGAAGTGACTTATTTGATTTGATTAAGTTGATATTCTTAGAGCCTGATCCAACCTGTGATCCTGTTCTTGAATACGCAGTACCTAATTAAGATAATAGCTCGACCATTACCATCCTGCAATATCCTGACGTAAACTAAAATAAACTGGTGTCAGAATTTAATCATAACCTAACTGTGACCGACAGCATCGGCCATAACAAAGTTGTGCCCAACAACAAAGAGGCACAACAACAATTTTGTGCCAGAAGTAGCACAGGCACAACAATAAGAATGTGTGTTTCGTAGTTGATTTTTATTTTTATGTTATTTAAATATTTATTGGAATTTTTAATTATTGATTATTTACTTCGAATTATTATAGAATTGATGTTGACACTTTCTTAATTTAAATTAATACTCAGTATGTTAATAGTTCTCCTATAGACTGTAGTTACAATGAAGCCTATAAAAATCAAGATTGAAACCCTACATGAACAAAATTTATTCACACTGCATAGTTTGGAAATACTGTATATGCCATGGATTAAAAAAAAACTGTAATAATTTTATAGTTTTTGTCACGGTGATTTACTTGTGTGTTGTGACAAGCAGGAACAACGCATGCCTTTTTACACTTGGGGACCAGGCACGGAATATTCATAAAGAAATCAGAACGCCGATTGTTGTTCCCACGGGTGGGGTTGTGGGGAGCTCAGTCAGGTGTAATGGAATGACAGCAGGTGAACCAGCGGACATCCGGTCGATTCTGGCAGGCTATCATGGTGGAGCAATAGCAACTGCGTCCTGGGTCACGTAATTTCACTACCTGACTTACTTTATCAGATTCTATCTCCAGCGCTTCGCGTATTTCAATACCGAGACGGTGGGATATTTGTACATCACAGAGAAGCTGTCGCTATTAGGAATTAGAAAAGGCGAATGCTGCAAATGGAAAAGAAGACTGAATAAAAATTTAATTTTTGTTTTGTTACCGATAAGCTGCTATAATTTAATGTGTAACACTTTTATTAAGCAGCCAATGCTTATCTGCTAAAATAGTCATTTACATGAGTAAGATTTTTACATGAACGTTTTCGATACTATTTTTTGTATCATCTTCAGATGCATTATAATTATGAATTAGCTAATTAAGTTTGTAAATGATTGAAAACCTAGCCATTGGTGTGTGTGTTCTGTGAACTTCATTTTCGTGAATGAGTGTGTGAAACATTTATGGATGTCGCTTGTATTTGTGTGTTTACTAGTAATTAGTGCGAATAGTAATACTAAGCTTACTTAATATCAATCAATTTCTAAAATGCAATATGAAACTTATAATATAACAACAATATAAAATATAAAAAACTTTTATAAAAGAACACTTGTTTGGTGGTTTTTGTAGTTCTGTCATTTGAGTTCTATAGTGTCTTGCCGTTGAATAGGGCGATTATAACTGTTCTATCTTTGTTTATATATAAAACTTGAATGATGACGTTAAGAACTTCATAATACTAGAAACGCTGAATCGTTGTGTAAGAAGCAATTTGTAAAGCACGTGTTTAAATCACTTAGTTTGTTACGAAGTAGATTGGGGTAACTACTAATTATTAGTTTCACTTTTGCACTGTGTGTTGTTGTTGTTGTTGTTGTATAAAAACTTTATCTGCTTTTCACTTGTCAAGTAATCACATGTTGACATTACCATTTTGAAGTTCACTGTTGTCCACTATTTCCTATGCAAATTCGATCGTCTAACAGGCTGAGTTACATCAAACCAAATTGTAACTCAACCTGTTAGACGAACGAATTTGCATAGGGAATAGTGGACAACAGTGAACTTCAAAATGGTAATGTCAACATGTGGTTACTTGACAAGTGAAAAGCAGATGAAGTTTTTATACAACAACAACACACAGTGCAAAATTGAAACTAATAATTAGTAGTTACCCCAGTCTACTTCGTAACAAACTAAGTGATTTAAACAAGTGCTTTACAAATTGCTTCTTACACAACGATTCAGCGTTTCTAGTATTATGAAGTTCTTAACGTCATCATTCAAGTTTTATATATAAACAAAGATAGAACAGTTATAATCGCCCTATTCAACGGCAAGACACTATAGAACTCAAATGACAGAACAACAAAAGCGACCAAACAAGTGTTCTTTTATAAAAGTTTTTATATTTTTATATTGTTGTTATATTATAAGTTGTATATTGCATTTTAGAAATTGATTGATATTAAGTAAGCTTAGTATTACTATTAGCACTAATTACTAGTAAACACACAAGTACAAGCGACATTCATAAATGTTTCATACACTCAGTCACGAAAAGGAAGTTCACAGAACACACACACCAATGGCTAGGTTTTCAATCATTTACAAACTTAATTAGCTAATTCGTAATTATAATGCATCTGAAGATGATACAAAAATAGTATCGAAAACGTTCATGTAAAAATCTTACTCATGTAAATGACTATTTTAGCAGATACGCATTGGCGGCTTAATAAAATTGAATAAAAATACTCTAGTAATTTATTTTTCGTATGCACGTCATTGATGACGTGCATACTACTACTACTACTACTACTACTACTCAGGGGCAGCGCTGTCTAAAGGACACACGGGCAACAAACAGTTTTCTTTTTTTCAAATATATGCGCCGATTTTGTTTGAGTTGTATTTTGTGCGCTTCCGCAAACTTAGCAACCTCACAATAGTCACACTAGTAATACTACTAGACTACAGCAGACATTTCCTTTTTTATCTAATTATTTATGTTATTATTTTGCTCCTGTTTTTAGATTATTTTTGTCTTTATTGATATGATTTATAATTCCATACTTTACTGGTTTTATTTCTTTTGAATACTACTACTATTTTTTCTCATTAGGGCAAGTTTTGTGATGCTACAAGAAAAAGTAGAATTGTTTGCAGAATAAGACTTTCGCAGCATCCTTGGAATGGAAAATATAATACATATCTTCAGTCTGTCTCTAAACAATTAGACAGATGTGTTGATATTTACTGGCTGCCTACTAATCATTTTCCTGCAGTGATACACAAGAAATATAACAAATAAAAACACTAAATAAAATAGAATGGTGATGAAGCTATTTCAGATGTTCAATGGATCTTTTAGAGTCGCAATGATTATTTTTTTTTGTACTTCACGATGCTTTTTAACAAACTTACACACTTTATACCATAGGACGGCCGTGGCGAGAACGTGACTCGCGAGACATTGTGGCTCGCAGTGATAGCTGTGCTTGCTTCTAACCTCCGCCAACCCCCACCCTCTCACTCACTTTAGTCAAACTCCGTTCCATTTGTATTTGTCTCTGACTTGCGTATACTTATGAATACTTAACCTATTCAGGCATTGTGAAGTCGAAATAGATAATAACGTTTACTGCAATAAAGAAATTGAATGCTATTCAGTAATGCCAATTGAGAAAAGCGAAATACAGGTTTAAAAATGTTAATTAAATGTACTGCGCTTTTCTCTTGTTATTATAACAAAAATACGTTTTCATTATCTGCTGAAATCATAATTTAATTTAAACATTTTATAGTATAATTACAAATAACCTGATTACTACATTAATTAAATGAACAATTGTTATGAATGAGTGTCATTTTCTTTAGATACAATAGGCATGGAATTAAAAGTTGAAGATGTAGATGTGGAAGTAGGGTTTCGCATTTTATTTAGTGCAATGGATTCATGCTCATCGATTTACGTAGAAACAGTTGGCGACACTGACTAAACAAAAGAACGACCATGCGATAAATTGATAGTGACAAATCGAGCTGCAGAAATTATCATGATGTATGACTGTGATTGGTTGGAATTCAGAATTTCATTACAATTCATTGGTCGAAAATTGAATGACGTCATATAAACGAAATTGTCATATGTAATACAACGAGTGATATTGAACTTATCGGAACGGATTTACCTAGAGAATTTAAAAATTACGAGTCGCAGGCCAATTGACTAGGACTTTTACGAATAAAATGAATTATCAGAAATAATAAACATCATAAAATATAATATTTCTAATAAAATAAATGACATTTTAACCTCTCGACATTGATCACTAAAGCTATGATCTTACGGCTGTCAACATACCGAATATAAATTGAAATTGGCGCTGAAGATTTTAAAAAATATTCCAATACAATATATAATACATAGTGGTTACAAATTATTGGACGATTTCAGAAGGCTATATTTTCACCAATATTGAATATAAATACATGATCTTACCGTCATTTGAAAAAAAGGAAGTTTGAAGTTTTGTACTGAGCTTAGGTGCACTCAATGTGAGCCCCACGTGTAATACGGCAGACGTCCAGGCGGTGATCCCATTCTTGCCAAACCCTCTCATGTATGTCCTGTGTGACGTTTCTGATTGCTGTGTTAATTCGCGTTCTCAATTCGGCCAACGTCGCTAGAAGTAGAGACATTTAAACATTGTCCATGACGAAATTCCACAGGAAGAAATCACACACTGTGAAATCCGGTGTGCAGAAGGTGCTGTCTGCGTCCGTTGCACTACAATCCATCGACTCCGTAGGTGCTGAGCTAGGTACCTCCGGACCTCCGTATGCCAATGTGGAGAGGCTCCGTCTTGTTGGAAAATGAACCCCTGTTCCACCTTGTTCGTGAATTATGGTATTAGCCACTTTTCCTAAATGAACATCTACCAGGTCGATGGATTAGTCGTGCAACGGACGCAGACAGCACCTTCTGCACATGGCCATCCCGTTCACCGAATTCCACAATGTGTGATTTCTTTTTTTGGGGTTTCGTCAAGGACAACTTTTAAATGTCTCCACTTCTAGCGACGTTGGCCGAATTGAGAAGGAGTGTTAACACAGCAATCAGGAATGTCACACAAGACGTGCATGAAAGGGTTTGGCAAGAATGGGATCACCGCCTGGAGTCTGTCGTATTACATGTGGGGCTCACATCGAGTGCATCTAAGCTCAGTATAAAACTTCAAACTTGCCTCGTTCAAATGGTAATAAGAACATGTATTTAGTTCAATATTGGTGAAAATATAGCATTTTGAAATCGTCTACACCATCAATATCAATATCAACATCAATTAAAAACGTTTTAACATAAAAAAAAATATTGTACACCGTCTTTCATAAGTGCGTGAAACATTTTAGAAATTCACCACAAATAAACTAAGCAACGGATACTGCATTTTATTACATAGAGATGTAGGTAAACTCTCCTTTTTTTTTTTTGTTACATATCGCACAATACTCAATGTGTCCATCCTTGCTGATACGGTATACAGCTAGTCGATAATCCATTTCATCTCAAACGCGTGTCAGCGTATCAAGATCGATCAGTGCCACAGCCGTGATGATACGATCGCGAAGTTCGTGAACGTTAGCGCGGAGTGGGGGTACAAAAACAATGTTCTTCACAAATCCCCATAAGAAAAAATCGCAAGGTGCTAAATCCGTTTACCTGCGTGACCACCGTATTAAGACGTCATCTTCTTGTCCACAGCATCCTATCCAACGTTGTGATCAATTTGTGTTGAGATAACCTCGTATGTCATTATGGAAATGAGCCGAACAGCCACCTTGTTGGAAAATGTAACTATGCGATACAGGCTTTTTCCTAACCAAACTTGGAAAGTTTCTCGTTCTATCGGTATAAGAATTACAATTATCCATTGCTTAGTTTATTTGTGTTGAATTTCTAAAATCTTTCACGGAATTATGGAAGATGGTGTGTATATATACTTTCTATTCATTTCGGTGTTATAAGACTTAGTCCATGCATAAATTTGTTTATTTAGCTACTCGTTTGTTTCTTGACTAAATCTTTAAGGGCCGTATTCATAGACATTCTTAGCGCGGGCTTTCGGTGGATGATCAGCGAACTAACGGTTTTCGTATTCATAAACCAGTGTCAGCGATATGATATGAATCCTGTTTAGCACGCTCGTAGCCCGGGCTAGCGAAATGTCTATGAATAGCACCCTAAGACACCAGAGTGTTGTTTGCATCTAGAGCTTGTTTTCACTGCACACATGTTTGTTATACCTGTTCGACAGGGAACACGAAATAACCGCTGGACGATAATGTAGTTTGATCATCAATTATGGATGTAGAAGGTCATGATTGGTTGCTACCTACATTTTGTTACATATGATTTGTCAGATCAAATGACTAACGTATTAGTGAAAGTCACTTAAATAATTACAAGTTCAATCTAACAATTCGTCGGTTAAAAATTTTGGGCTTAAAATTATTCCTTCAAATTCCTTGTAAAATTAACGTAACTCTATCCAATACAAACATTAACGAATATCATCGTTCAATTAAGATATATGGATTATATGCGGAGACTAAGAGGAAGACGGAAAATAGGAAATATTGGAGAATGCTGGGTTTGCAGTGCCCTTGGGCAGAGCACTATGAATGCATGAATCGTCCAATTATAAACTTATTCATATAACAATATTCAGGGCTTTACGATATTTATATGAATTCATTTGCAAAAGTAGCACAATCTAGTCGGAACGAAAATAGAATAACGAAAAAGGGATTAAAAGAGAAGAACGAATTTGGGTTTTAAGAGATTGCAGAGACAAATTTAAATGTCAAAATATACAATCAGAATTCGTTTCTCGCTACAAGAGTTAGGCATTAGGCAAACGGAATTTGGGTTGCCATTTGTATTGAAAGGATATCTTACCTGTTGTCCTTCAATGTCAGTTATAAGAATTTGTTGTATTCAGCAGAGGGTTTTCATAAATTAATTTGAAAATAAATTATTTTTTTACAAGTAACACAGTCAAAGCTCGATTAAAAGGGAGGGGAAGTAATATATTCCATATTGATATCAATTTTCGTGAATGCAAACTGATGCTAGAAGAGAATGCAGGCTCGTAGCCAGAGGGGGCAGGAATGGTCACTGCCCGACCTAGGACTTTTTCGCCTGACTTAGCATCGAGATTAGAATTATATAAGCTAAAACATTTAGTCTGTCTTATAAAATTGTAAACCTTATTTTTGTTCTAAATACATCGAATATTCAATCTCAAATACTCTCACAACACAATGGAATAGGGATCAATAACTGTTAAAAGTACAAAAGCAAGATCGCCATATGTGTAATCGCACTGCAGACTTTCAAGCACTCTACGGTGCATTCAAAACTTTCTGTGTAATTTCAATGGTTACAGGTAGGCCTACTCTAGTTCAAAAGACGCCGCATTCTGTCATGCATGTACTCAGTTTAATCCAAATGAGACACAGAATCTGGATTTAGGAATTAGAAGAATGCATTGGCTACTGAAAGGAGATCTCCAAAGTACAAAAAATCTGAAACTCATATGCAGACAATGATGATTTAAGAAGAAAGAACATTACGTGTTTCTGTATGCATGTATATTTAAAGTACCTACAGTACCCGTACATGAAATTTCTCGAAAAACATAGCTACTTATATTAAACCAATAATTGAAGTTATTCAGTTTTTGGTAGTTAATGAACTTGTTCTACGAGGCAACTGAGTAAGGTTTTTTTCTTGAAACATTCTGAATGTACAATGAAAAAATATAAAACTCTTGCTGAATGTGCTGTTTTTAATCCAAAAAATACTACATACACGTCTCCTGAAATTCAAAATCAGATCATACAAGTAACAGCAACAAATTATTTGTGTGTAGAGAGTGCTTTGGGAAATGTTGGTGTTCTGTGGTTTATGCTCATGGAAGTTGAAACGAGAAATAAAAATAATAGAGAGCACATTGAACTTGCTTTACGTTATTAAAAATAATAGAGACCACGTTGGATTTGCTTTCGGATATGTGACAACAACAAAGAAACTAGATACCAAGGTTTTCACGGAAGCATATTAAAATCTCTGGAAGAGAATGGACTAGATATATCTCATCTCAGTCTGTCAATGTTATGAGGCGTCAGTGTCATGAGCGGTAACACAGAAGGTATCTACTCTCATACAGAAAACACTAAATAGAAAAATATACCGTATGTACAGTTTCCCTAGAAAAGGATGAGACTATTGAATATTCCTAAGTCTCAGATGTAAGACACTGCGCATGATCGGAGACCAGAGCACTGATACACAAGATAACGAATATTGAGTTACTTAAATTCAGGCTATTTGGTTTGTTACTAGCATCGTTCCGAAATTCACTTCAAAAACTGCAAAAAATATGATATTACGTAAATAAAAGATAAATATATACATAAATCATGTAGTTAAATCGACAATGGACCATCATGACTAGATCGACACTCCGCACAGAAAGGAAAGCTTTCGTGTAGTTTCAATAGCTCAGGCGCTAAGACTTCTGCGTCTCATGTAGAAGAGTGCGAGTTCGATTCCTAGTCTACACAACGATTTTTTTTTTTTGTTTAAATAACTTTGAAATAGCTAAATAACGTTGAAATAGAGTTTTACAAAGTCCTCAGATTAAGTGTTAATGATCACAGACAATACAAAATTACAAGTTATAATATTGTAAACGTTAATCTAATGAATGCATTTATACATACACACACATACAATGTAAATGCATATATATTAAAAACTAACAATTAAAATGAAATTTAAAAATATTCCTAAGCCACAGAGACAAACTTTTACAAAGGTTTAGAGTCCTTAGGCTATGTCATTTGTTGAGTAGTTATTACAATATTTTATTAGTAGCTTTCCCATATGTGTAAGAATTGCACTCGCACAAAACAATTTTTGTTAAAAGTGTGGCTTTGGATTATTTCATTCTCACCCCTTCAGTTGATTTTAACTATTTTATCTACGTGTTTGCAATAGTGTTTAATTTAATGTTCATTCAATTTTATTCATGTTATGATTGAATGAAAAAACGCTGTTGCAGTTATTGACTAATTACATATATTAATACTAATTATTAAATGCTTCTCTTAAATAACCAATTGCAGTATCTTTTGCAAAATCTTGAATGTTTAAGTTGTCAATAATATTTCTGTACTATATACTATAAGACATTAAAAGAATTCGCAATAGATTTGGGATCCTCTAGTTTATAATCACTGGTTTTAATGAAAAAATATTTTCTTTCTTAGAATATCTACAAGTTTAACTTCAATAATATTCCGAGTAGCTTTAATTGCATTATCTGAATGTTGTACTTTTCTATTCGAATGTATTCTATTTCCCTCTTTCATAATGTTTGATAAATTACACCGTACTTCTTGTAGTATTTAAGAACATGAGGATCATTACATTGCAACTCATTACATATAGATTCTTCTTTTTAAAACATGAGAGTTTTAAGTCCCTGCGTTATCTACATGTTTTTACTTTTGAATTTTTTCACAACATTGAGTGGAGAACATCCACTAAATTGATTCTGAAATTAAAGTGAAAAATACAATACATTTACTCTTAATATCAGTAGTACCAGTATCATATACGTTTTTCCAAGAGTCATTTTGTAGACATAAATGTAAATAGTCACTAGATACAGCATTTACGACTCTTTTTTAGTTTTTAAATTAATATTTTGAAATTGTTCAGTGACATTGGAAACACTTAGGATTTGTTTATCATGTTCAGACAAGCCATTGATTATAGGTTCTGTCGAATAGGAATTCAGTCTAATTCTCTGTACAAAACTTTTATCAATGGCTGTGCTACTTCAGCTTGTATGCTGGTGGGAAAATGGCTCTACGACTAAGGTTTCCAGTTTCAAGGAGTGAATTTAATTTATTTTTACGGAAAAGTTCCGAGAGTTAATCTATGTTTATGTCTCTACAGATCACAAATTCCATATGAGATTTATAAAGTCTTTTCTTTACAAATTCAATGTTGGCTATAAATATTAATAATGTAAGAAATATGAATGATTGTAGTTAGAAGTCTGATTTACATTATAAAAAGCAAGAAGTTACATTCCGCGGCAACATTCGCACTTTCGATGTTTGCTTTTGTCGTCCAACGCATAAGCACGGACCTATTCAATGCTTATGTTAATAACATAGAATTTAGCTGTAGCAATGTGGTGTCATAACTTGGGATTTGTTTACTTAACGTAATTAGATTTGATTTGATTAGTTTCGCAACAATAATTGGACTTCCTGTTATATCCTGTTATTGAAATATTTAATTCAGGGTTGATTTATTAACTTTTACTATGCAAGATGCCTGTTATTTCAATAATTCTATATCACGTTAAATAGTCATTGTCTACACTAAAGTATTATCGTCATCCCTCATTTCTCATCGTAATGGCGTACCGACGTGACATGAGACAGCGAGTTATAGCTCTAGTTGAGGCTGGATATGGGGCTAGATCTGCTGGCCGTTTGGTCGGTGTTCCTGGAAGTACAGCCGCGAGGGGGTTCATTGTTACAAAATTCAGGGGAGGTCAAAAATCGCCCTATTCCTGGGCGTCCGCGGATTTCTTCATTGGAAGAGGATGCTCTCTTATTCGAGACAGTTCGACTGGACCCCTTTCGGACTGCTAACGAAATAAGAGCAGCATCTAACTTTCCTGGTTCTTCACAGACTGTGATCAGCAGGTTGAGGAACCGCGGTATTAGGAGCCGGAGGGCTGCGCAAATGGAAATATTGGGGGAAACACAAGCTGTCAACCATCTTGCCTTCGCTACCAATAGAGTGGATTTCGATTGGTGAAATGTATGATGGTATGTGTACAAGATTTTAAGTTAACGGGTCCCTTTTTGTTTTTTATGATTTTTGTTTCAGGAAGAATACTTTTAACTTCCAAGTAAGATTTATTTACTTTTTGACGAGATTCAGCCCACTTGTAGATAAAAAAATTGGGCATAAATTATTCCATATTTTTCGACAAATTATACAGTCGAGGAACTCTGAACAAATTAATTACACCTCAATAAAAAAAAAGAGTTTCACCTGGGATCGAAAACGAAACATTTCGGTTATACGGTGGAACCGACACGCTGCTATATGAGCTACCGAGACAAGACAGTGACAGCAGCAGTCCAGAATGTAGATCCGATAGTAGGCATTTGCCATTCGGTACAGAGAAGCAATGATATTTTGTTACCCGAGCTATGTTGTGAAATCGTGGCCTTAAATGACTGTCTTCTTCGTGACCCTTATTCTGATCCTTGTCCTTGTTGTGGTCCTTGTAACAATTCTTGTTCTATTTGTCATGGTACTTATCGTTATACGTCGATATCGAGTGAACCGCGCTGTAAAACTTTAACTTCCGACAACCAAGAATCGTCTCATTCTTTTTAAGGGTAACTGTACAATGCCACAAGCATCACCTCCATTTGGTTGTTGTGAGTACTGCATCAGAAATAACACTGTTATTCGACACCTTTCTTATAATTAAATTTATTAAGCTGTATGAGTTTTTCCTAATGGAAAAGTAGCTGCTTCTCGTATACTTGAAGGGACTACGATAGTCCGTTTTTTGGGGGGGGGGGAGGAACAGCGATGGTCTAGTCATCTAGATATAGGTAAATAAATTATGCCGATATATATAAATTTGCAGGATGCGTAAAAAGGGTAACCTCAACGGAGAAGACATTGCCAACAGCAAAGGAATGAGAACTCTAATAGTGACACCTGAATTTAATTTCTGTCTTCTTTTGTGCAAAAGAATCTTGGGACACCTGATGCTGTTTTGCAGAAACGAAAACTGGTTTATACGATGCTGTACAAATTGTACAGTCTGTTAAGTCGTCATTGTATTCTGTGAGGAAAGATTCAGAATTTGAATCATAAAGAACTTCTGGTTCTTCCAAAAGTATCTGAATGTGGTGGGTCAAGGAGAATGCAAATAAAAAATGTAATAAAGATTGACTTTCTTATACCAGAGCGATTACCATCTCACAATGAAATGCGCAGCTTCTAAAGGATCTGCTTTATGACATTTTAGATGTCGCCATATTTCAGGTGATAGATCTTCTTATACCAGAGCGATTGCCAACTCACAGTGAAATGCGCAGCTTCTGAAGGATCTGTTTTATGACATTTTAGATGTCGCTATATTTCAAGTGCTAGATCTTTTTACACCAGAGCGATTGCCAACTCACAGAGAAATGCGCAGCTTCTAAAGAATGTTTTATGAATTTTAGATGTCGCCATATTCTCAGGTGATAGATCTTTTTATACCAGAGCGATTGCCAGCTCACAATGAAATGCGCAGCTTCTAAAGGATTTGTTTTATGACATATTAGATGTCGCCATATTTCAGGTGATAGATCTTCTTATACCAGAGCGATTGCCAACTCACAGTGAAATGCGCAGCTTCTAAAGAATCTGTTTTATGACATTTTAGATGTCGCCATATCTCAGGTGATACATCTTCTTATACTAGAGCGATTTTCAACTCACAGTGAAATGAACAGCAGGGTTTGTTTTATGACATTTTAGATTAGGTGAACGAAAGATTTGTTTGATAGCGAAGAACTGCTGGAAACAATATCGAGTGTGGATGAATTATACATAAATACTTTGCACATTCTAGAAAAACTGAATAAGTGATTTTCAGTTTTGTTTTGAAGTATCAGCGATATTTAAGATTTTCATAAATATTTTGAAAATTCTATGTGATGTCATATAAACTATTAACTTCGATAAATCCTGTTACAAAATTACATCAGCATGTAAAAGTCACTTTTCCCTGGCCAAGAAATTTGGGTCTCTTCGCATATCGTGATACTTTTAAGGAAACACACGAACTGTTTGCATCAGTGGAAACATTTGGATGCAATACTGCAACATGTGAATTAATATTTTCGACCACCACTTCAATTAATAGTCCGCAGAAACATTCCAAGTTGTACTAACGGATGGCATACCTACATTCTAGAATTTGAAAGACAAAAGACACAATCTTCCAACGTGAACAAAGTTTTAAAGGCATTTAGCGAAGAAAAGATAGGAAAATAAGTTATAGTGAAGTGTGCAGATTGTGTTAAAACTTTTTCTTTTTAGGTATTTTGTAAGTAATTTTGCACAGTAAATAAAATACGTAAAGCATACGAGTAAAATAAGAATACAGATCAATAATAATAATAATAATAATAATAATAATAATAATAATAATAATAATAATAATAATATTCTTGTTTTATGGTATAGATAATAGTTTTAGGCTTACATGTAAGAGCACTGAAATATCTGTCCCGTCTACAAAATACTTCCCCCACCCCCCCCCCCCAAAGGTTTGATCTGGCTACGAACCTTATATACGAAGAAGTATATCACAGGAATTTGCTCTTATATTATTTTTATAATAATAATAATAATAATAATAATAATAATAATAATAATAATAATTATTATTATTATTATTATTATTATTATTATTATTATTATTGTTATTGTTAAAACTACTGCTGCTAGTATTTGTTCTTACTGCAACTACTTCCTCAAGTAAATTTTGTTATTTGAATTAATATTAATATTAATGTTATTTGAAGGTAAGGGAGATTAAATAGTTTAATTTATCTGTCTTATCTTTATTTTATTGCACTTTTTATTCTTCGACATAAGATAGTTTAAATAATCGGAAATGATTGTATTTATGTTCCTCTACAGTCTTACTAATAAACCGTGTATAGTTTTTATACGAGACTTATGCAGAGTTGAGACAGAAAACGTTACTAATAAGCCGTGAATAAGCTATGGACATATAAATAGGCTGTAACTATACAATGAAAATTGCTTTGCAGTAGTTATATAAACGAAACCCCTTGTTTAAGCGTTGTATATAGGGAAAAAATGGCCGCCCCTCTAACAGCTGTTCGTATCGACTGTCATTTTATGATGATGGTTACCTTGTAACCACAGAAGAACAAACCAAAGATCATAGAATTATTAGAATAATATTGCTGTAGCTTGTACTCTTTGAACAAAATGTAGTATGGTAATCGATTAGAGCCAGTTGTACTATTGATATTTAACACGCCACACTAGAGCGCTCTACCGGATGCAATAGAGAACCTCAGATATTCTATTACCTTTCATAACGAAGTAATGACGAAACTATGACGTAGCTGTGTAACAGTTATACTGTTATACACGACGTATGTAGTGATTATTAGTAAGGAATTTACACACGACTTATAAACGAGCTACTCATTGTATAAGTATAAGACAGTTAAACGTCTGTATATAGAGTTTTTATTAGTAAGACCGCTAGAATTTGTGCATTATGCCTACGAAGATAAACGCGCTGGTAGAGGCAGTAAATACTGTATACGTTCGTAAATTCGGCCTAACTAGACATAGCCATATTTGCAAGTTTCAGCATTAACGATCATGTTAGATGTACGAAAATTTATATCACACAATAAGCAGCTTATCAAAGCAGATAATCTTAAATTATGTTAGTTTCCCGTCTGTCCTAGTAAATTACAATGTTAATGAATTTCTGTCCTTCACCCTACACTTGTTTTAACATAGAAAGCTGCAGCATATGGCAAGCGGGTCTCTTTGTGAGGTGTGTCTTGTTTTTAAACGGTCGGCTGATCTGGTTCAAGCAGTCAGATGATACTGTCAACAAACCGGTGCTAAGTTTATTAGGCAACCTCCCGTTAAGGTTCTGCAGGATTCACACCCACTGAATTTCATCTCTATCTGAATGCATTTTGTCCTACACTGCGTTAGCTCTCATTCATGTAAGATGTTATGAATTCTGGTTTCTCTGCACAAAGTTAGAATCGTCATCTTCATTAAGTTAGTCTACGTCTTTCTTTTTAGTCATCTCGTTATCCTCGTCTTAATCGTTTTGTCACTCTCATCTTCTCGTCTTGTCGTCCTCGTCTTCGTCTCTAGTCATGCTCGTCTTCTCGTGAATAGCTTTCTCGTTTCGTCGTCCTAACTTCAGTCGACTCGTTGTCCTTACCATCGTCGTCTTGTCACCCTTGTCTTCTCATCCCTTTATCCACGTCTTCTTCGTCTGATTACACTCATCTTATCAACTCAGAAACCTCGTCTTTTCATCTCGTAGTCCTTTGCTTCGCTGTCTCATCATCCTCAACTCGTCACTGTCGTTTCGTCTTCCTCTCCGTCGTCTCATTGTCCTCTTTTTCGTCGTCTTCGTCCTTGCCTTCGTTGTCTCGTCACCCTCGTTTTCTCGACTTTGTCATCGCCTTTGTCGTCTCGTCGTTCTCTATTTCTTCGTCTTATCGTCCTCTGCTTCGTCGTCTCGTAGTACTCTCGTTAGACGTCCCGTCGTCCTCTCTTTTTTTCTCACCGTTCTCTCCTTTTTTTCTCATCGTTGTCACCTTTATTTTCTCATCGTCTTCTAGTTCATAGTCTCGTCGCCCTCTCTGTCTTCTCGTCGTGTTATCATTCATTGTGTCGTCGTTGTCACCGTATTCTCCTTCGCTGTGTCGTCTGTTCCCTCCTTTGTCTCTTCGTCGTATTTTTTTCGTTGTGTCGTCCTCTCCTTCTCTCCTCGTCGCTCTCTCGTTCGACGTCTCGTTGTCCTCTTCATCGTCTTCTCATCGTCTCGTCGTTGTCTTCTTTATTGTCTCTTGTTTCGTAATTTTCTCATTTGTCGTTCTTACTCATCTCATTTATCGTTTCGCAGTATTCTCCTCCGTCGTCTCGTTGTCCTCTCTTTCCTCTTCCCGCTGTCCTGTCCTTCGTCTTCTCGTTGTCCTCTCCTTTCTTTTCTCGTTGTCCTCTCCTTCTTCTCGTTGTCCTCTCCTTCTTCTCGTTGTCCTCTCATTTATCTTCTCGTAGTCTTCTCCTTCGTCGTCTCGTAGTCCTCGCCTTTGTTCTCGTTTTCCGTCGTCATAGTTGTGCTGTCCGTCGTAATCTTCGTTATGGCTGTATTTGTCTCTCCTGTTGCATTAATCGTTATCTCCGTTGTCACATTCATGTCTGGGCCTTCGACATCATGGTGTTCGTATTCGAGTCTAGCTCATACAGAAGAGCGTAACATATACTGTATACTTTCTAATCCTCGAATAGATCTTGATCCATCCTTGGTAAATATAATACTCTACTATTCTAAATATTCATTGCAGCGAACTAGTGGTAAATGACATGACTATCCTGCTGCTTTCCTTCAATGCAGATTGTATGAACTGTACCTTATGACATTATGAAAAAGGTCGCTAGCTCGGAGCTGTTTCGCCGATAATCCGGATCACTGCATGTTGTAATGTATTTATTTTCAATGCGTGTCAATGTATTCTCATTAGGGCGGAAAATGATTCACACAGCAAAGGTAGACTATTAATGAGATACAATGATTTGCTTTGGTGCTAGTAACGTGCCGTAAACATTAGGGCTGACGGTAATGTTGGAATTTAATTAATTTATATCAGTGTTATATTGTTTAAACATAAATTTGAGGCGATGTTATAAACGACTTCATTTTATATAAATATATTATTTGACATGAAATTAGGTTTGTCTGGGGTACTATGTAACACCTATATCTCACGATTTTTTTTCGATAACTAGCAAATTCATATAATAAAACAAAACATGTGTGTATCTAATGCCTACCCACTTCACTTGCGTGATTCGGGTTCCGCATAGTGGGGATAGATGGCAGCACTGTGACCCATTTTCAAGTTTCACAATGCACACCACTTCGACGTGCCACGTTATGCATTATGTGAATCTGTGAATAGTTATGTCGTGTAATAGGGTGACTGTATGTGTAAGTGTTCATGTAACTGTAGAGTAAGGAATGGATGATGATGATGATGATGAAGGTGAGTAAGGGAGAAGGGGAAACTCGGTGCCGGCACGTAGCCTACTCCTGTCGCATAGATATATAAACGTTGCCGATATTTATGTACTGTATAGACGTTTGTCTTTAAATACTGAACAAATACCAAAAATCTCCAATAAAAAAGTGAGACGTTAAATTTTGGTCTCGTATATTAAAATACTATAACAATATTGCCTAAACCAAAGAGATTGATGAAAACCACTGAAAACTCAGTTTTTATTTTACAATAATTTCGACCCCTTTATTGAGGTAAATCACATTATCGGAAGTGCGAGAAATCATATGGTCCTTGATATAGTGTTGTTGTCACATGGTACTTCATACAGTGTTGTCACATGGTCTTCATACAGTGTTGTCACGTTCATATTCAAAACGTATTAATTGTGTGTAATAGATAAAAAAGCTATAAAATCAATTTACTAAATTATTTATCTTCTTCAGAACTAACAAGGACTGAGTCATTAACGCTCTTTCCGAAACTCAAGAAATTGATCGTGCCATCTTCTCTGTCACCTTGCTATATACCTCCTTCCTACTGGCCTATAACACCCGTCCGACCATTTTTCTGAGTCTTTCGAGATACATTTTATGTGGATGGGGTTCTAGCCCATCGCACAATCTCCAACCTGGAAGACAAGCAGGTTACATTATCCTTGAATAATACCCTCTATGTGGCAAACGAGATAATCCTTCCCAAGAGTTCCAATCAGTTTTTTCCTCCTTCTGTACCCTTATCTGATGTATCGGGTTACATTTCACGGAAGAGTTCATCGACCAGCTAGATCTAGATCCACCGTGTTTAAATTATTTACTTTCTGTATACATCTTATGATCGCAGAACAATACGTGCCCATTCGGTTACTTAATCACATTTAACGTAAATGATAGCAATGGAAGGAACAGGAAAGTAGGCCTAAATGTTTTAAATAAATATTCTTCTAATAAAAAAAAATGCATTATGTATTCATTCGCCAGTTCATTGTGCATTCCTTCGTCCGATCATTGTTCATTGTTAATTTAATCTGTTGAGCATTGTTTATGTATTCGTCTATGTATTCTTGTTGCTCACTAATTCGCCTGTTTATTCCTCCATTTTTTTAATTCGTCCGTTGATTCTTGGAAATATGAAGCTATTTAGTTTACTGTTTTGAAGGGCTTAGATATGGAGTACCGTATATTACAATTTTATATTTGATACAAACATTTTATAAAATGTAGGCTATCACTTTGATATTAGGTTTAAATGTACAAAAATCAACAGGTGCATTGCTTTATTGTGTCATACCTATATATTTAAGTAGAACTAATACACGTGGGTGATTGCGAGAAATAAAACAAGGAAAATACAAAAAGAATAAGAAGAAAACGAGGATAAAAGGAAGATAAGAATAAGGGGAATACAAGGAGAACAAGGGAAAGACAAGAAAAACAAAAGGAAGAGAAGGAGAACAAGGGGACAGGAAGACCAAGGTGAAGATAAGGATAACAATGCGAAGTGGTATATAAGGGGAAGACAAGGAGAACGATGAGAAGACGAGGAGAACGAGGGAAAGGCGAGGGTAAACGAAGACAACAAAGAGAACGAGGAAGTGTGTTGACTGTTAATTCTCAAATTAATATCCCTCCCGTACCTAGAGAGGAGGAAGACTCAGTTCTACGTTAAAACATAATCGTCATAATTAGGCCTGAGAAATATATGCCGTTATACTACCAGTCCGCTTCGTGCGCCTCTAACTTTGAGTACATCTCAGAGTTTGGTGAGTTAACTCAGAGTCTTTGTTCGTTTGAACTCATGCTTGTCATCACGGTAAATTAGTCCTCAGCAGTTGGGTGCTTGAAAGCCACTCCTTTGACTTCGAAACACAACTTTCTGCTATAGAAAAATTTAAAGACATAATTTTCTTTGTTAAAGAAAAATTGCACTATTTTAAAGACATTTTATTTTCTGTCTGTAAGAAATACACCTAATATGACATTGACAAGTATTAGCCTCATTATTTCACTGTGTTAATATGATGGTGTATTACGTTTTTGTTTTATTTAATTTTTCATTTCGTGTATTGTTGCAGTGAATAACAAACCACATTTTCAAATTTTCAAAAGGGAATGATTACATGTTGCTAGAAAACACAGCCTTACATTTAGAGAAACTTCGTTCCACTTCTGCTGAAACAATGAGGACATAGTTGAAATATTTTAAACACGCATTATCTATCTCAAAATCTGTATCATTATTATAAATTTCTTCATTTGAAATTGTTGCCAATGTTACATAGAACTAAATATCCATAATGTTTATCCAGTATTGTTTTTTTCATCCTGTTTGCTACATTTTTTCCTATTTCGTCTTCCAACTATTCGGTTCGTCACAATATCATTGACTACATGCTATTTTATGTCTGTAGAAAATACACCTAATATGACATTGACAAGCATAAGCCTTATTATTTCACTATGTTAACATGATATGCATTACGTTTTTGTTTTACATAATTTTTAAATTTCATATATAATAACAAACGACATTTTCAAATTTTCAAAGGAGAATGATTGCCTGTTGCTAGACAAAACATCCTTATATCTAGAATTCTAGAGCATGGATGTAGAACAGCGCTCTCGAGCTGTGAACTGCAGAGCCTTCACTCCTCCCTTACCGTGCAGCAGGCAGTCTGTCCGAATGATCGTAAACAAAAGCGAAACTGCGGCGGCTGGTACTTTCATAACTTTTATACGTCTTACCAATTGATTAGGAACTCAGTTTTGATTTGCACTTGATGAACTTGATAAACAAAGAATGTAGCCTACATGAGGATGAATTATGATGATAATGATGATGATAATGATAATAATAATAATAATAATAATAATAATAATAATAATAATAACAACAACAACAACAACAACAACAACAGAGTTTTATCTACTTGGTCATTCCATGAATGTTGTTCGTTAGTGACGGAAATAAATCATAATAATAATGTTGTTAATATCATGTTTAAAATATCAACATTGTGTATGTGTTGCAGCAGTGCAACTGTTTTGATGTATAAAATTAATTACTTTTAGCGTGACTTGAAATTTGTTCATAGTTTTTGTTACAGATTCAAAAATATCTCCTCCTCGAGTTCTATCCTTTAGTGAAATGACATCTACAAAATCTCCATGAACATTTAAATCTGAATCGACACTCCTTATGAATATACTGTAGCTAGCTGCGCCGTATCTTTCCGGTCGGTACTTTCATCAAGAGCTATAGTGAGTAATAAGTGAAAGTTTTCATTATTGCTATCAGTTGTTCCTGCAAGTTATCCCCCATTTATGATACGCGCTCTGCAACAATATTACGAGACGAACATACAGATTTAAAATCATTAACGTATTCCGGACATATCCCTTTTGCAACAGCTATGAGACAGCCTTTCACAAATTCTCCGTCAGTAAATAACTTTGAAGTCGTTGCAATAATTTCATAAATTTTGTAGCTAGCACGAACGAAGCTTATTCTACTAACACCCGATGACGATGGAAGGTTTTCTGAATGCAATCTTGATTTTAATTCTTCTACAGCCTTTTCACGAGTGAAACCGGATAACTTTTCTGGTCCATAAGCTTCAGCATGACGTGTAGAATTAAAATGCCTTTTAATATTATGATGGCTAAAGTATCCAAGTTATTTTCTACATATTAAGCAATGTGCCTTTCCGTCCTTTAAGATAAATAAATATTTATCTTTCCACTCACTATTGAATCGTCGTTCCATATCCATACCAGCCGCCAGAGTTGATAAACACACTGCGTACAGAACACTGCTACAGTGAGCTGACTGACTGTCGTTTCAACTCAGCTATGGTAGGAAACAGTACTAATAGTTTCACAGTTTGAGAGCGCTGTTCGACATCCCTGATCTAGAGAAACTTCGTTCCATTTCTGCAGAAACAATGGGGGCATATTTGAAATATTTACACAAGTATTATTTATCTCAAAATCTGCATCATTATTACAAATTTTCCCAATCGAAATTGAGTCACAAATTTTGCCCTCGGCATCTTGCTATTATTCTTCTTTACAGGACGTTGAATTTTGCCTGTTATGGACAGTAGTACTCGGTCGTAATGTAACCGATCACTGCTGAACGAAACACACTGAAATCCTCCACCCCAACGCAATTACGTACCGGTACCTAAAGTCAGAGGCGCATGAAACACAATGTAACGTCATACAATTCTTAGCCCTAGTCATATTATATTCATAGCAATGTAGTAATTTTCTATCACACTGGTTGAGTGGAAGGGAAGGCCGAATGGCCTTAACTCTGCCAGTTAAAATAAACCATTATTATTATTATTATTATTATTATTATTATTATTATTATTATTATTATTATATTAAGGTAGGCTTAATGTATTGATTGCTCGCAGTCAGATATTCTGAGTAAGATCATTGCAATAATTCATATTTAATCCTACATTAATTGGTGAATAATCGCTGTCGCAAACAAACAATATCGTTACATGAAAGTCGCCTTTTGTTTACAAACGTATCTTCAATATGAAAATAGACTTATAATATTAGATTCCAGGCATGCGGGTGGTTTTTCTATGAAAGGGGATACAGATTAAATTGGAACCCCTCCACCCCAAATGGGAATCAGAAGATGTTACTCTCACCACCCTGCCGGCTGTTATTAAATTGCCCTTCATTCCCGATTTCAATGTAATATGACCTATTCAGTAGCTTAGGTCTACGCTGTTATTGGACTTATGTCAGGCTTTCTTTTGAATTCAATGAAGTATTCCGTGTAATATGTAGAGTACTTTGCTTTGGCTCCAGACTATAGCATTTTTAGCTACAAATCCAGGGAACCCAGATTGAATCCCGTCAGAGAAATAGAGTTCTTATCTCTATTCGAGAGTGCCTGTGTGCGTGCTTGCGTGTTCTTTCTTGTAGCTTTTGTGTTGTCGTAAGCAGTGGACTGGCATTATACTCAGGGAATCTCATTGCTTGTAAATGTTGGTCATAATTTTATTGTCACGGGTGAGAAATAACTGATTAAAGAATGCAACGTTTCAAAGTAGGCGACGAAGATAATGATTACATTGTATGAGGAATTACGAGGGACTGTGTTTTATTAAATAAGAAAAAATTAAACAGACTTTTATCATTGCTCAGTCTGAAGTACACTGCTTTTGTGCTTCCTGAATTGAAAGCTAAAGAAGTTGATTCCTTATCGAAGAATTAGGCAGTGTCAAGTACTCTTGATACAGGGCGTGATAAAATTCACTTCAATAACGGTTTGAAAGTTTGGTTCACTTTTATGTAGTTTACGGAACACACAAACATAAACTACTACTACCACCACCACCACCACCACTACCACTAGTAATAATAATAATAATAATAATAATAATAATAATAATAATAATAGTAATAATAATATATAATATATAATAATTAATCAGTCATAGGATATATCCAGACGCATAATGTTCCACATAAATGATGAACATAAAAATTGTCATTATTATGTAGTCTATATTATAATATTGCCATATTATGTAACAAACTGGAAAGTTATCTGTAATTCTTTACTTCCGCTTTTCTGAAGATCAACTCAGGCCTAAATGATAGTTAAGGATAGAGTCCTACACAAAAGATTACATGGAAATAACATGTATTATGCCATAGACAGTCCGTACGATAGGCCTATCACCTTTCGAGAAACAAGTGTAGGCTATAATGAAGGAGGCAGTGAAGCTAAAACATACGAAAAAAAACAAATAAAATTAGCAGGATACGGTTCTACGAGTACAAAAGCTAACAAAACAAGAGCGAAGGTTGACTATTTATGGCCTGGTGCACATGTTTTACAACCATATGCAGAGGAGATGTCAAGGATGAAATATGGTCGACCCCACTTCAGCTTGACACAAATTTTTCGACTTAATATCATCTTATTTTACGAACTGAATCCTTAGGTCCGTTCTGTCATCATTTGTAGTAGATATTAACTATCAACGTTGAAACACCGCGAAGAGTAGAACGATTTGATGATGTGATCAGACAACACGAAACAAAGGGTACGTTTGTCCCTAGGTAAAGAGAGAGGTAGTCGGTGTGGGTGACGCAGTCGGTACTGGCATGTAAAAGAACTCCTGCGGGACAAAATTCCGGCATACCGGCGACGCTGATATAACCTCAGCAGTTGCGAGCGTCGTTAAATAAAACATAAGAAAATTAAGAAAGAGAGAGGAGTGAATCTCTTTTTTGCCCTCCCAGGGCGAAACCCGGAATATTTCGAAATACTGTAACTCTAAACAGTTGTTGTTTAGTCAACTGTCTGAAGACAGGAGATAGGGTGGCCAGTTCTTTACCCCTCCATTGCATACATTGCTGACTAGCTACATATTACACTAGTCAGACTTCAGACGTAAACACTCTGGCTCCTATTAGCCGTAATTAGCAGGAATAGCTACGCGTTGCTAATACTGTAAGATTTTTTGTGGACACAAACCACTGAGCAGAGCTCTCTCTACTAGTCCAGGTTAGCCTACTATTCTAATTCAATCATTTTTATATTCTTATATTTCGCTTTATTCTATCAATAGTCTCTAGACACACACCTTCATCTCAAACAGCAGAAATAACTAAAATGCTCTCTCAATTAATAACACTAAAAAAAAAAAAGAATTGCATTCCAATGGATGCCATCCCATTGTGAAATCCTGCGAAACGAGAATGCGGGTGATTTAGCAAAGAAGGGCAGCACTGCTACTTACAGACCTGTTACAAAATCTATGTATTACACTGTGAAAAGATTTATTAAATCTACATACTTAGACTTCAACAAACAAAATTTTATAACACAATCTCAAAGGAAAAAATGGAACTCTCTGCATCATAATCCACAGTTGATTCCTGATTTACCAACCAAATCGTCTGAAGCTGCATTTAGATTGCCAACAGGCATGACTGTCTGGCCAAGCACCTGGATAGAATTGGAATATATCAGTCCCTTAACTGTCCATTGAGCAATTAAAATCAAGAAATGGATACGGAACACCTCAAAATCTGTGATTCAGTGGTTGACCATGACAATATCTTTGAAAAATATTTTAGTGCAAGAGGTCAAATAACTTTATTGTCAAACGCCTGGCATTAGAAAACAACAACAAAAACAACAACATATTTCGCTTTACTGCAGAGGCTGTTATGTGATGAGGTGTTTTTTTTTTCATGAGTTGCTCTATAACTGCATGCCCCATTACGAATGTAATACTACATGCATGAAGCCTATTCCAAATTTACAAATTGTTTTAAGTCTTCCTCTCTAGATCACTCTTATTTGGTGTCACTTTTTTTGTTTGTAGCTTGTAAGCTTGTAATATAGAATTTGCTACTTTCACTGTCACTTTGAGCTTGATCTAATTTGTAGCATGTCAGAGTTTAACCTATTTACAAATTTTGCAATTTCACTGTCACCTTCACTAACCTATTTACAAGTTTTGCAATTTCAATTTCACCTTCACTAACCTATTTGCAAGTTTTGCAATTTCACTGTCACCTTCACTAACCTATTTACAAGTTTTGCAATTTCAATTTCACCTTCACTAACCTATTTACAAGTTTTGCAATTTCACTGTCACTTTAAGTTTGATGTTTCACAGAATTGTGAAGTTTATACCGCGGACGAAGGTCGAAAATATTTGGAAGTAGTTGGAGGCCAGTGCTTCGCACGGTGATGAGGTGTTTGTCGCTGTCTATGATGTTGCGAGCCTGGGCAGGACTGACTGTCACATTCAATACTAGTTGAAAGTTACTTTTCGGCTTTTGTCCCTACAAAATGTATTTAAGTCCCTTAAGTGGAACCGTGTGTTCGAAGTGAGACAGATGGTCTTTGGACTAGGAGCTCACATAAAATTAAGATGAATTCTAAGAACCCTTGCAAGGACGCGCACTCGTATGGGTACCTTTTAGCTCGTCCATACGCATTAACATAGGCCTAATATCCACTCATAAGCATTTTAACAAGATATACCATCATTAGTATTGTGGAATTTAATCGATTAATCGATCAATTTCTGTTGTAAGACTAATCGATCAAAAATATTTAATGGAATAGTCGAGTCGATTAAAATTAATCGGTTGTAGTTGATATTAATTATTATTTTGTTAATATAAAACTCATACTAAAAATTCCGACAATATTTCTCTCTCGGAAATTGCATACTTAGAAGTACAATAGTATTGTTATTGTAAACCAAGTAACGTAGGGAAAATCTTTGCACAAACACTTCAGAAAGAGATGGAGGTATGAGGACAGTGACCTAGTCTACCTTTATTGAAAGTTGAAACACAATGCGAAACCCTTATTAAGTTTTATGGTTTTCCAAGAAAACTTTCACCTTGTTGTAGCTCATCTTCCTAGAATATGAAATACATACGTTTCTGGAATTCGTCCCCCTCAACCCTTATAAAATAGCCATGTCTACACTGTGTGCAAGTGAGAGCGTAACTAGCGTCTTCTATTTCTAAAATCTGGTAATTCGGTTATAATAGGGGTCAGCCTTCTGTTTCGACCGCAGTACTTTTGCAGTTTTTGTACTAAGTTTGTATATGAATGTTGTGTATTTAGTTTGGTAAAGAAAAAAAAATCCGTTTTCTGTGGTTTGTGAAAAGTGTAAACTCCATTATGTCATATGAAAATTGAGAGGTAAATTCGGTGAAACGTTTGGATTTAAATTGAACGATCGTGGAGAAGTGCTTGTCAGAAAAAAAGTTTTTTCGTGTTTAGTGATGAAGGAAACATTGTTACTAAACGCAAAGCGGCACTTATTTCGGAGCATGTGAATGCACTCACATGTTTAAAATCGTGGATGAAGCAGTATTAACTAGATGAGTTTTCAAACTTTTTGTTATTTATGTTTTCCTCAAAAATTCCCGGAGAAATTGACACAATAAATTATGTCTCATAATAAGTATATTAATAAGTAATTAAAATAGTTGTTTTTGTATTATGACGATACAATATATACAGATATGCAACATTTAATAGTTATGCCTATCACCGATCACAAGTTAAATTTAACAATAACTGTGTATTACAGTATATTAAAACATTTTTCACTCGATCAAAACTCGATTAAACTATCGATTAATCGATTAAATTCAAATAGTTAATCGATTAAATATTTTGATCGAACAACAGCACTAACCATCATACAATATTTAACTGATTAAGTATCTAGGAAAAGAATTTATAGACGCTGATTGAAATTGCATCGCACTGTGAGACATACCAGAAAACGACTTTTAATGTGGTGTAGGCCTACCATCACGAAATTCAGTAGTGTAGGTGCAGAAATCTCGTGTTTATACTTCTTTTCAGTGTGATATGTGGTTCCGTTGTGAACAAACTCATCTATGGTCACTTAGGAGGAACCAGACTTCTTGTTAAATGGGTTACATGTAAAAAGGGTTGAGCATGACGGACTAGAAGGATGGACGCTACAATTCGTGTTGCATTAAGCATTCAGGCAGTCGCAGCAGGGGACAGTCGCGTGTGGTACATTGGTATCATCCTAACTGACGTTTAATTACCCACACTCAAGCATTGACCCATGGCTGCAACACCCTACTTGCTGTAGCGCTCCGTTCCTTAAGCTGTCACTTACTATTTCGGACGGGAAAGATTTCGTGCCTAGTTCGCCATATTAGGCCTATCACAAATTAAGACTATTGCTAAACATCTGCAATAATTACTTTAAGATGATAATTATGTTCATGTAGACCCAGGTGGAAATGAAGTAACTGACGATCGCTTATCAAATGGAGCAAAGTTCGTTCCCCAGTAGATCCTGTAAGGTTCGTGAAAAATGAAGCGATTATACAGCATATTTTCTCAGACTATTTTCGTTTCTCCTAGCATTCTAATTCCAACTACGCCCCAATAGAATAATGTCATTGTCATTTTCTCTGAATAGCAGGTGTAGTTAAAAAAATAACGTTAAGTAAGAAATTATTGTAAAACTTGGTATTCATAACTGGAAGACTAAATTGCGTTAGAAATATAATACATTTTTAACACCGTCATCGTCACTTCATCCTCATCATGGACATTATCGACGGAAATGTTGCCATTATTTTTTGACATTGTGGTTGCGGTTGTTGACCAACGTTTCCATCGTCACCATCGTCGTGGTTATTGTCATTGAATTATATTATTCATCCTCGTTACGTCTATCAACATTGTTGTATTTGTGCTATTTGACGATCTCATTGTCGTTCACTGTGTCATGTTTGTCACTGTCCTTAACGTCCTTGTCATTAGCCTAATGTTGAATTCTTTGTTGTCTTTGTCGTTAAATTCGTTGTTACTGACATTGTCGTTCAATTCGTCGTTATAATTGTCGTTCAATTACTCGTTGTCATTGTAGTTAAATTCGTGATCGTTGTCATTGTAGTTCAATTGGAAGCCGTTGTCATTGTAGTTAAATTGGTCATTGTTGTCATTGTAATTCAATTGGTCGTCGTTGTTATTGTAGTTAAACTGGTCGTCGTTGTCATTGTAGTTAAAGTGGTCGTTGTCATTGTAGTTAAATTCGTAATCGTTGTCATTGTAGTTCAATTGGAAGCTGGTGTCATTGTAGTTCAATTGATCATTGTTGTCATTGTAATTCAATTGGACGTCGTTGTTATTGTAGTTAAATTGGTCGTCGTTATTGTAGTTAAATTGGTCGTCGTTGTCATTGTAGTTCAATTGGACGCCGTTGTCATTGTAGTTAAATTGGTCGTCGTTATCATTGTACTTAAATTGGTCGTCGTTGTCATTGTAGTTAAATTGGTCGTCGTTGTCACTGTAGTTCAATTGGACGCCGTTGTCATTGTAATTAAATTGGTCATCGTTTTCATTGTAGTTCAATTGGTCATCGTTGTCATTTCGTTAAATTCGTCGTTATTGTCGTTAAATTCGTCGTTGTTATTGTTGTTAATTTCGTTGTCATTGTTGTTAAATTCGAAGTCATTGTCATTAACTTCGTTGTTGTTCCAATTATTATTATCGTTGTCGTTAAATTCGTCATTGTCGTCGTTGTTGTTAAATTCGTAGTCGTCATTTTCATTAAGGTCGTCGTTGTTGTAATTATTATTATCGTCACTGTCATTGCGTTAAATTCGTCGTTTGTCATTGCCGTTAAATATGTCATTGCTGTCATTGTTGTCAAATTCTTGGTTAATGTCAATGTCGTTAAATTCGTCGTTTTCGTTATTGTGCTTGAATTCGTCTTTGTTGTCATTGTCATTGAAGTCATCGTTGTCATTGCTATTAAATTCGTCGTTATAATTTTTTAACGTCGTAGTTGTCATTTTCGTTAACGTCGCCGTTGCCATTTTCGCTAACATCGTTACCTTCGTTAACGTCGTCGTTATTAATAACATCGACTTTGGTGTCATTGTCATTAATATCGTTCATTGTTGTTAAATTTGTCGTTATTGTCGTTAAATTCGTCTTTATAATTTTTTAAACGTCTTTGTTGTCGTTTTCGTTAACGTCGTAGTTGTCATTATTAATAACATCGTCTTTGATCTCATTGTCATTAACATTGTTCATTGTTGTTATTGTAGTTGAATTTGTCACAATTGTCATTGAAATCGTCGTTGTTGTTAGTGCTATTAAATTCGTCGCTATAATTTTTAACGTCGTAGTTGTTACTTTTGTTAACGTCGTCGTTGTAATTTTCGTTAAGTCGTCACTTTCGTTAACGTCGTCTTTGTCATTAATACCATCGTCTTTGCTGTCGTCATTCATATCGTTCATTGTTGTTATTGTTGTTAAATTTATCGTTACTGTAGTTAAATTCGTCTTTATTTTATTGTCGTTACATTCGTCTTTGTTGTCATTATCCTAAATTTATATGTTGCTATTATCGCTATCTTCGTCATTACTGTTACTTTCGCCATTATTATCATCGTCCCGTTCGTCATTGTCTTTATATTAATCTTTTGCGTTATCATTATCTTCATCGTCGGTTTCTTGACGTTTAGTTCGTCGGCGTTGTCGTCGTTATCGTAATTTTGTCAAAGGTATCGGTGTTGATACTGACATAATTATAATATAATTATTTATTTTCTGTTAATAATAATACAGTATTGGTGAGGTTAGCATCAAATCATCGAACCTATCGGGACAGAAAACGATGTGGAAACTTGACTTCTTGCTGTTGAAACTCTTCAGATTACTTGATCAGAGTTACAGAAAAATAAAATCGACTGTTAGAAACTTGCTGTCCGGAGAGTTGTCTGCACTCTGAATTGAATCTTTGATGTCGAACCGATAAATCATACAAGGGACCGATAAGAAAAAAATATTATTACATTATGCAAATCTGGCTTTCATCGGCTTCGTGTGAAGTAGGTTTGAATAATTTCAAGGGAGAATATGTCATCTGCGCGAGACAGTCACGTCCACTGGTTTTGCGCACTAAGTTTTCCTTGTCGGATGCCTATAGTAGTAGTAGTAGTAATAATAATAATAATAATAGTAATAATAATAATAATAATAATAATAATAATAATAATAATAATAATATCAGCACTTAACGGTGACTCTCGCTCTACGGCTTTCCTCCGCCAAAGAATTAGTATTGCCATTCAACGAGGGAACGCTATAAGTGTTATGGGGACTTTTCCACAATCTAAATCGTTGGAAGAAATATTTTATTTCGTGTAGAGCTGTAGAGAGTATTTCGCATCCTTTAGTTTTGTTGCTAATTTCTCGTAATATAGTATATTAAAAACATATTCAGGTATCACACCCTTGAGAAATCTATGAGCAATGCATAAACGACCATAAACGATCAGCTGAATCATTACTGTGCCCCATTCACACGCATCCCGAAGTTTGTTCTTTACAGTTGTTTGTAACATTACAGCGACACTACAGGTTGTCAGTGTCTTGTGTTTATTATTAGGAACACTGGGGTGAAAATTGTTTATGATATAGTGCTTCAAATCACTTTGAAATAGTGATCGATAAGATAATATAAGGTCAGAAAACAGACAACTAGCACTGTAACTTTTCAATATTCTAATGTATATGTACTTATATAATAATAATAATAATAATAATAATAATAATAATAATAATAATAATAATAATAATAATAATCGCCAGAACATTCATATGATTTCAATAAAGCTGTTGTGTCTTACTAGGACTTTTAAGAATTTATAAATAATAACCCACCATTTCTTCTCATCTTTCATGAAGTCATACATATCTATTGAGTTGCTAACAACAATAATTCGGTATCTTGTGGCTGTAGTAAACAGGCTATATTGACGTAGAAATTAAATTCTAAACTGTGTGTCACGTTTAAGTAGGAGTGTGGAACTCTATAGCCCAGTAGAATACATGAAAGACAAAATTATTCTACTCCGTATAGATCCACACCTAGGGATCACTTACGTGGCGGCGAGTAGCCAGACCACGATTGCACCTCTAGACACGACTAAATACGAAATTTGTGTCCTCAGGGAGGTGAAGGCCCGAGTTTATCAGCGAGGATATCTGATGTTCGTGACGCAGAGCAAGCCTATTATGGTGACTGCTGTCCCTCGCCTCGTATTAATCTAATTTGCAGTTTACATATCCGCTCCCTTGTTACACTCATCGCCTGCCTTAATATCCTGAAAAATGTGAATGAGTATCCATAGCGATAAGGCTCCTCTGGTTATAAATATAGTGAGCATTTATTTTTATTTGGCTAAGATAGATTTACTCTCGTAAAAGAATCCTGTCTCTAATAGAGTGCTCCAGGCAAATTTTGCTGGCCATTTCCTGTCCACGTTGAATTTCGACACAAAGTAACTCTACAGTCGAAGGCGTCATTAAATGAAATATTACCAATTTTATGTAACCTGAATTTCCTGCGAGAGAAGGGTGAGTTGAGATGAGGGAATTTTATAGATGGGCTTAAGGGGTTAGATACAGCTTACAGCACTAACATTTTGAAAATATTCAACATTTTTTTCCTCCATTACTGTATCTTGTACAATAATGACCATTAGTAAGTGTAAAATACTGACCTTCTGCTATATGAAAAAAATATTATTACGATTTACTGAATAAGAAATACAATGGTATCTTATTAGTTATTACAAATTAATACAAATACATAATACTTTCTTGCCTGCATTTCAAGTTGTTTTTCATTAGTCAGATGGAAGTCTTCGAACCAAATACCCTCACATCTTTGACAGATATTTACTCCCTCGGCGTCGTCCTGAGTGTGGCTCAGTCGGTATAGCGCTGGCCTTCTGTATCCGAGTTTGCGAGTTCGAGCCCGGCTCTGGTCGATAGCATTTAAATGTACTTAAATGCGACAGGCTCATGTCAGCAGATTTACTGGCATGTAAAAGAACTCCTGCGGGACAAAATTCCGGCTTACCAGCGACGCTGATATAACCTCGGCAGTTGCGAGCGTCGTAAAATAAACCATAATTTGAAAAAAATTACTCCCTCGTTGTGGCGACCTCATACACTGTTATGACACTTACTGGATGAACCCCGTTGGAACATGCAAAGGTACTTCATGCCTATAAGAGCCTTGTGCCTCATATAAATTAAGTGGATGTAAATGCTGAAGATTTAATATGCAGTATTACTGCACACGATTGAAGTTACAATAACTTTTTCTTCATATTTCCTTATTTACTCATTTGCGAGTGTCGGACAAAGAACCAAGGAGTGGGCATCTAGCTTTTGTTGACGTCGTACAAAATTATGTCCAATATTCTTCTGAGAAGATTAACTCCGTATGTAGATGAAATTATTGGGAATCATCAGTGCGGTTTTACGCGTAATAGATCGACTATTGATCAGATTTTTTATATTCGACAGATATTGGAGAAAAAATAGCAATGTAAGGATACAGTGCATCAGTTATTCATAGTTTTAAAAAGGAGATACGAATCTACTAAGAGAGAAGTTTTATATGATATTATTATTGAATTTGGTAATCCCAAGAAACTAGTTCGATTAATTAAAATGAGTTTCAATGAAACGTACAGCAAAGTCCGTATAGGCCAGTTTCTGTCATATGCTTGTAAAATTCACTGCGGGCAAAAGCAAGGAGATGCACTAACACCTTTGCTTTTTAACTTTGCTCTAGAATATGTCATTAGAAAAGTCCAGGATAACAGGGAGGGTTTGAAATTGAACGGGTTACTTCAGTTCCTTGTTTATGCGGATGACTTGACTATGTTAAGAGAAAATCCACAAACGATTAAGGAAAATATGGAAATTTTACTTGAAGCAAGTAAAGGAAGTAAATCCCGAAAAGACTAAGTATATGATTATGGAAATATAAAGATTTGAAATTTATCTTTCGAAGAGGTGGAAAAATTGAAATATCTTGGAGCAACAATAACAAATATAAATGATACTCGGGAGGAAATTAAACGCAGAATAAATATCGGAAATGCGTGTTATTATTAGGTTGAGAAGCTTTTATCACCCAGTCTATTCTCAAAAAATCTGAAAGTTAGAATTTAAAAAACAATTATATTACCGATTCTTCTGTATGATTGTGAAACTTGGACTCTCACTTTGAGAGAGGAACAGAAGTTAAGGATGTTCGAGAATAAGGTGCTTACGAACATTTTGGGGCTAAGAGGGATGAAGTTACAGGAGAATGGAGGAAGTTACATAACTCAGAACTGTATGCATTTTATTCTTCACCTGACATAATTAGGAACATTAAATTCAGACGTTTGAGATGAGCAGGGCATGTAGCACGTATGGGTGAATCCAGAAATGCATAGGCCTATAGAGTGTTAGTTGGAAGGCTGGAGGGAATAAGACCTTTGGGGAGGTCGAGACGTAAATGGGAGGATAATGTTAAAATGGATTTGAGGGACCTGGGATATGATGGTTGAGACTGGATTAATCTTGCACAGGATAGGGACCGATGGCGGGCTTATGTGAGGGTGGCAATGAATCTCTGGGTTCCTTAAAAGCCATAAGTAAGTAAGTGGGCATTTAGTGTTCCTCGTTCGACCAAATGTGCTACAGGAAGTGACGGTCTGCAGTCATATATTTCCAGCATTTTTGGAGAAATAGATATTCACAAGAAGCAGTTAATAGGTATACATTTCCGCAATTCTTACAATCTTTTTTCTGATATTATTTCTAAGTTTGTTTATAATGTAGTGCTGTTGATCGATTAAAATATTTAATCGATTACCTATTTAAATTTAATCGATTAATCGATAGATTAATCGAGTTTTGATCGAGTTGAAAAAATGTTTTAATATACTGTAATACACAATTAAATTTAATTTGTGTTCGATGATAAGCATAAGTATTAAATGTTGTATATCTGTATATATTGTATCGTTATATTACAAAACAACTGCTTTAATTACTTACTAACATATTTATTATGAGGCTTATATTTTATTTTATCAATTTCTCCGGAAATTTTTGAGACAAATATAAATAACAAGGAATATGAAGACTTACCTAGTTAATACTGCCTCTTACATGATTTTAAACATGTGAGGGCATTCACATGCTCCGAATTAAGTGTCGCTCTACGTTTAGTAATAATGTTTCCTGCATCACTAAACACGAAAAAAAAAAACTTTTTTTTCTGTCAAACACTTCTCCACGATCGTTCAATGTAAATCCAATCGTTTCACCGACTTTACCTCTCAAATTCTCATATGACATAATGGAGTTTACACTTTTCACATACCACAGAGAATTGTTTCTTTTTTCTTTATCAAACTAAACACACAGCCGTCATATACAAACTCAGTACAGAAACTGCAAGCACCTACTAAAGTATAGCGGTCGAAAAAGAAGACTGGCCTCTATTGTAATCCGAATTACCAGATTTTAGAAAAAGAAGACAGTTACGCTCTGACTTGCACACAACGTAGACATGACTATTTTATAAGGAATGAGGAGGACGAATCCCAGAAAAGTATGTATTTCATATCCTAGGGAGATGAGCTGACAGGGTAGAAGTTTTCTTGGAAAAACATTAAACTTAATAAGAGTTTCGCATTGTGTTTCAACTTTCAATAGAGGTAGACTAGGTCACTGTCCTTATATCTCCATCTCTTTCTGAAGTGTTTGTGCAAAAATTTTCTCTCCGCTACCTGGTTTACAGTTAGAAAATAACAGTACTATTGTGCTTTTAAGTAGGCCTAAGTAATTTCCGAGGGAGGAATATTGTTGGAATTTTTAGTATGAGTTTGTATTAACAAAATAATAATTAATATCAAGTACAATCGATTAATTTTAATCGACTCGATTATTCGATTAAATATTTTTTATCGATTAATCTTACAACAGAAGTCCTACAACACTTATATATATATATATATATATATATATATATATATATATATATATATATATATATATACAGAATGTTTAAAAAATACGGGGCATAATTTCAGGTATGTATTTCCCACATGTAGACAATCAAAATAGTTCATTACAACATGTGTCCGGAAATGCTTCATTTCCGAGTTATGGCCTTCACAACATTGAAATTCACCGGATCGTTTTTCTTTCCGCAGGTCGTTGTCATTACAGAAGATGTTCAAAATGTCCACCTCCTGCTTGAATACAGACCTCACATCGATGTCTCATTGACCTGCGAACACGATCCCAAACTCCAGGAGTATTGCGTATGTCCTCACAACATGCCACAATTCGATTCCGAAGGGATTCCAAATCAGGCACCGGAGACGAATAAACCAATGATTTTAAATGGCCCCACAAGTAGAAATCGAGAGGGTTCAGATCAGGTGAGCGTGAGCGTGGAGGCCAAGCAACTGGGCCACCTCTACCTATCCATGGATCAGGAAACCTTCGATCCAAGTACCGGCGAGCCGTACGACTGAAGTGTGCAGGAGCGCCATCATGCAAGAAGTGAATGTGTTGACGATTGATCAGTGGAGTGTCTTCTAAAACATGAGGTATGGCGTTTTCCAGGAAGTTTGTGTACACCTGCCCCGTAAGTCTGTTTACAAGTACATGGGGTCCAACTAATCGACCACCAATGATACCGGCCCACATGTTGAGGGAGAACCGCACCTGGTGATGAGATGGAACAGTTTCACGTGGTTTTCATACGCTGATTGTGGAAATTTGTTATGCCATCTCGTGTGAACTGTGCTTCATCTGTAAATAATACTAAGGCAGGAAAGTTCGGATTTACACCACACTGCTGCAAGACAGAACTGACTGACAGAACCTAACTCGTGCAGGGTAATCTGCTGGTGACAGGGCCTGTACACGTTGCAAATGATAAGGATACAATTGACACTCTTTCAACAGTCTCCAGACAGTCGTATGAGGAACATTGACTTGCAACGCTACCCTTCGTGTGCTGATAGAAGGAGTCATGTTCACAGCCTCCAGAATTTCCTCCTGTACTTCTGGAATTGTAGATCTTGGTCGCCCCCTTCCCGAACCAGGAGAGTTAAATTTTCCATACTCGCACAGACGGTAATGGAGACGTACAAATGTCTTCCGATCTGGACATTGTCGCTGTGGGTACCTCTCTTGGTACAAACGACGAGCCAGCGCAGCATTGCCGTCCGCCTTACCGTACATGAAGTGTATCTCTGCCAGCTCTTGATTTGAATACATGTCGCACAGTCTAACGCCTACACAACACTGAATGTAACCTTCGCCTCGGAATGAACTGTCAGAGTGCCCTCTTAATGTCTCCTTTGACGGCAACGACCTGCGGAAAGAAAAACGTTCCGGTGAATTTCAATGTTGTGAAGGCCATAACTCGGAAATAAAGCATTTCCGGACACATGTTGTAATGAACTATTTTGATTGTCTACATGTGGGAAATACATACCTGAAATTATGCCCCGTATTTTTGAAACACCCTGTATTATATATATATATATATATATATATATATATATATATATATATATATATATATATATATATAATCAGTAGCGGTCCGCGGTTACAAAGGTTTGCAGTTCTGCATGAAAAATAGTGCATTTAGCAAACGCATGCTGTCTATTACATCTAAATCGGATAACGCGTGTAATTACAACCCCTTCTTGAAGTTGACTTTGCACCCGAAATTGTACTCCAACCATCCGTGCGCTACACCTCTCCCACCTGCTACAACTAGTCACGTAGTGTTGATGTGCCCCACATGCTTTTCTAGTTTTTTAAAGTCAAATTAACTAAATCCTTCACTCCGATGTTTGTCCATGTATTTTCTCCTCTAAACAGAATACACGGGTGGGGGAGAAAGCGTTTTCATAAGTGCAGCAAAAAAACTAATCGTTTCCATTACACATTTCGGTATTAAAATGACTAGTAGGCTACATGATTTTGACTTTTTCCAGAAATTTCAATATTTAAATTTTGTGTAGGACGTCCTATTTTCTTAAGTTAACATGCAATTTCTCCTTTAATTTCAAAAAGGGTTGGTCGATTAGGTTTTCATTTCACTCATTTTTAATATAAAATATTTCCTTAGACACACTGACTAATCACCCACAGTACTATAACACACTGGAACTGTAATGATATACTGTAGTCCAGAAGCCTATGTGCTCTAATGCAGGTCATAAAGAGATGAGGGTATTGGCGGTTCTTTTGTGTATTCGGAGAGAGAGCTGCTTCGGTTGCAGCTCTAATGCAGTCTTATGGGACGGTGAAGAAAACCAGTTTTCTGCTGCCGACTACCCTACGTCGAGGTTCAGGAACTGCCGATCACAGATCCGAAAAGTACACTACAGCTAAAATTCTCGAGCAGTTCAAGGCTCCTACAGACAGTAAAATCTCGAATCGAAGGAGAATGAATAGGAAAAATAAATGAAACAATGAACTAGATTACAAACAAGCACGTTTTACATTTTTAATTTTTTCAGGCCCATTTAAATGGCGGTTCTGCAGCTCTGCAGTTCTTATTGTAGAGCCGCCCCTGATATATATATATATATATATATATATATATATATATATATAGTTTCTTAGGCTGTGAATAACACAGCATAAATAGGCTACAACATAAAGGCACACACCCTTCCTGGCCAGGTCGTAATGAAATCTGTGATGGACAAAGCGGACGTTTCAGATATGTTTTCTCTGGGTACTCTCGTTTTTCTGTATCATTCCACCAACACTCTCCATCTCCCCCTCGTTTCATCTATCATCAATAAAAAAATAGGCTGCCATGAAGTGTTAGGGGAAGTACAGGTTTCCGATGCTAATACAGAAAGGACTTCGGGCTCCGGGCCCCTGGGACTTATCAGGCTACTCGTCAGGGAAATGGGACTTGGCTATATCTGGGACTGAGACAGTATGGCCAATCTGTCGGCATCGGATTCACGAATGCCACCCAGGCGCCTGTCGGACTTGGATAATTATATAGGCTATATAGGGGCGCACAATAGGCCAAAATGTACTGACCCGTTCCGGGTCCAGCCTCGTAAAGACAAGCCAATCCAAAGGCACACATTAAGTTCCTATGGGTGGTGTTTGAAAACCAATTTTTCAGGTTGGTAGGTTATTTTATATTTTACGACGCTTTATCAACAGCGTAGGTTATTAAGCATCTGAATAAGATGAAGGTGATAATGCCGGTGAAATGAGTCCGGGGTCCAGCACCGAAAGTTACCCAGCATTTGCTCATCTTGGGTTGAGGGAAAACCCCGGAAAAAAAACCTCAACCAGGTAACTTGCCCCGACCGGGAATCGAACCCGGGCCACCTGGTTTCGCGGCCAGACGCGCTGACCGTAACTCCACAGGTGTGGACTTTTTCAGGTTGCAAACGGATCCCAACCATTTATATAGCAACCGGTAAGTTACTAGTTGAGCCAAAGATGGAATTACTATATTATTATTATTATTATTATTATTATTATTATTATTATTATTATTATTATTATTATTATTATTATTATTATTATTATTGCTGTTGTTTGTTGTTATTAGTGGCAGTAGTTTACGGAATCATTTGGAAACGAGCTGCGACTGTTTCCTAACGGAGAGAATGTAAAACTTCTTCGTACTGGAACGAAGCATAGTTTTCTTTCTGATAACCTATAATCTAAGATCTGACCTTTATAATTTAGACTTTTTATTATTTTTTGTTTAAGTAAACATGTCTAAGATGCAGTGTGTTTATGTTATTAGTCGTTATTACGTATAATCTTTTCATTTTTATTTATTACCATAATTCACTTAGTTGACATGCTGAATTTCATTGTGTAACATATGGCAACGTTTCAATGTAAAAATAACACCAAGTGAGACACAATAATGTTGGCAACGCGCATTTATTTCAATTTCATTAATATGATATGTCGTAACGTGAAAAATCTTCTTAAACGTAACCAAACGCTAGCAATTTCAGTGTAATTTCTTAATTTAGGAGTGTGCATATCTATACTAATAATAAATCTGTAAGCGAAATTTTTCTGGTAATTTTCGCTTTTCCAAAAATAATTGGTGTTAACATGTATAATTAATCATCCTGAAACCGAAAATCGCTTTTTTTTTAATTTTTGTTTGTATGTCTGTCTGTCTGTCTGTCTGTCTGGATGTTTGTTACCTTTTCATGCGATAATGGCCGAACGGATTTCGATTAAAATTGGAATATAAATTAAGTTCGTTCTAACTTAGATTTTAGGCTATATGGCATTCAAAATATTTTATTTAAAAGGGGGGGGGGTTATAAGGGGGCCTGAATTAAATAAACCGAAATATCTCGCTTATTATTGATTTTTGTGAAAAATGTTACATAACAAAGGTTTTTTTTTTTTAAATGATTTCCGATAAGTTTTATTCCAGGCAAAATTTTGATAGGACTGATATTTAAGTTTGTCTGTCTGGATATTTGTTACCTTTTCACGCGATAATGGCTGAACGGATTTCAATGAAAACTGGAATATAAATTAAGTTCGTTGTAACTTAGATTTTAGGCTATATGGAATTCAAAATACTTTATTTAAAAGGGGGGTTATAAGGGGGCCTGAATTAAATAAACCGAAATATCTCGCTTATTATTGATTTTTGTGAAAAATGTTACATAACAAAAGTTTCTTTAAAAATGATTTCCGATAAGTTGTATTCCAGGAAAAATTTTGATAGGACTGATATTTAAGTTTGTCTGTCTGTCTGGATATTTGTTACCTTTTCACGCGATAATGGCTGAACGGATTTCGATGAAAACTAGAATATAAATTAAGTTCGTTGTAACTTAGATTTTAGGCTATATGGCATTCAAAATACTTTATTTAAAAGGGAGGTTATAAGGGGATCTGAATTAAATAAACCGAAATATCTCGCTTATTATTGGTTTTTGTGAAAAATGTTACATAACAAAAGTTTCTTTAAAAATGATTTCCGATAAGTTTTATTCCAGGAAAATTTTGATAGAACTGATATTTAAGGATATACAAGAGTTTTAAAATAACAACACATTTCCACCGCCGACTCAGATTATAGTGTCGTTGTTCTGTAACGTCTATGTGCAAAATATTAAATTTTTTAGTAGGAAGAAAAACAAATTTATTCATTCTATGGCATAGGAGATCGTGAATTCTTACATTTTCGAAAGAAAGAAATATAATTAAGTTATATATAGTAGATTGTATTATTTGCTGCATCACTATTTAAGTTATTTAATAGAGCAAAAATCTGAAAATCGATATGTGACATAGGAGTTACTGCAGAAACGACGTCGATGGCTACAATGAAATCAAAACAAATGACTCCGTCTATTTAAGGCGGCCTTGTCGTTTATCAATATTAATATACAGAGAATATTTTGTGTGTTTGTATGAAGTAATCTCAGGAGCGAATTAACCTTCACTATTTGAAATTTGTAGTTTCTCTGGATGGATGTAATGTTACAAATGAGGACTGAGGTAAAATGAAAAGAAATCTGTACGCACAGAAAACTTGATATTCTGTCGAAATATCGTGTAACTTGATTATTGCAACTTTATTTGGTCCACATAAAATACTCTAATTTTATACACTCATTTTACCATAGAGATCACTCGAGATGAGTTATTTTAAAAGGTATCATGAAATGGCGTTTCTGCGCTCATAATTTACCCATATTCGTTTCCTGTGTTTCTTAAAATAATATTTATGTAGGGTACCTCATTTTTTTATTTGCATAAACAATGATGTACAACCGAGCGAGTTGGCTCAGGCGGTAGCATTCGAGACACACACGGGGGTCTCGGGTTCAAACCCCGTGGCCGACCAATCTGATTGGGGTTTTTCATGATTTCCCTTAGTCATAAAGACAAATGCTGGATTGGAAAGATACATGCCATTATTCATGACCGCCTCAATTACCAATACCAAAAACATTAATCAAAGTCTATAATCAGTTATATGAACACAAGCCATCTACAACACACAATAGAAACAGGAACTCAACAAGAGTAAAAACGGGCTGCTGATATATCCATATATCCACACATTCTAAACATGCGACATGACCACAGATGTTAAGGCGTGAATAAAATAAACTTAACAAAAAAAAAAAAAAGATGTACAGTAAGGTTAACATAGAAATGGTCTTCGTACACTATCAACTCTATTAATTTGGAGTGATTTATTAAAGGATGCATTCAAGACTAATTTAGAAAAATGTTAAACGAATTATATTTGCACCAAATGAGTGGTCTCTGGACCAAAATGATAGCATTTTAATTATTTAAATACAATTTAAATTAAGTAGCATATTAAACGATTTATTCTTCTATCAAACACGAATATTCCCTGGACCCAATGTTCTATTTTAATTATGCAATAATTTTATATTTATTTCTAATTAGTGCTGCGGAGCGCACGGGTACAGCTAGTTTTATATTAATAAAAAGATGTATCTCATATTATATGTCTAATGTGCTTTATTTTGTAGTTTGTTAAAAATATTTTTACAGGTTATCTCATGATTTAATAATTATGTGAAGTTCACTATTATATATATATATATATATATATATATATATATATATATATGTATACACATATATTATTTTTGTGGCACTTCTGAATCCCCAAGGTCATTCTCTAATAGAGAACAGATTTTAATAAATGATTGTATGTTAGCAGAATAATATATTTTCCAAAAAGTGATAAAGGTATTACAGACATGGCAATACATTTTTTTCTCATTCCTGAGTTCTATACAATATTATGTAAGAAGGAGGCAAGATGTGTCAATTTATTGTTATCAGTCTTATTATAGGACTGCCATAAATCTGCCTTCTGAATTTTCATTCCAAGTGATAACACATTTTATAATGAATTCTTTCAGTTTTTGATTTTAGATCAGGCAATTTCTTTATTTAAGGGGTTAGGTACAGCTTGCAGCAGTAAAATTTTGGAAATATTAAACATTTTTTTCCTCCATTACTGTATCTTGTACAATAATGAAAATTGGTATATGTAAAACCCTGTCCTTCTGGTCTATGAAAAAAAAATATTTTTACGATTTAAAAAAAAATTATATATATTTTTTTTTAATTCAAAATGATGGCAGTTCATTATGCAGTGATGCATTTCCCTCATATCTCATAAACTTGTGAAATATTTCATGTTCTCTCTCTTTTATTTTATTGCTGAAGCTCATGTTTACAATATCATGCATAAATACACACAAAAAATTTCATCACAGAATGTTGGATAGTTTTTGAGTTATGAGGAAAACGCTTCATCACTGCACAGTGAACTGCCACCATTTTAAATTTTGAAAAAAAAAATGTAAATAATTTTTTATATCGTAAAAATATTTTTTTCGTGTAGCAGAAGGACAGTGTTTTACACACACTAATTTTCATTATTGTACAAGATACAGTAATGGAGGAAAAAATGTTGAATATTTCCAAAATTTTACTGCTGTAAGCTGTACCTAATCCCTTAATATAATTTAATGCCACTGCGACAATTATTCATCGTTTCTCCCTCACTACATCTTCATGTTTCTTCATTTTATTTATGGTGTCAATATGTGTAAAACTAAAGCAGAATTTTAAATACATCTGACTTTTATTATTATTATTATTATTATTATTATTATTATTATTATTATTATTATTGACCGTAATGGGGCTAGGGCCTGATACTTGTTTGGATGATGATGATGATGATGATGATTATTATTATTATTATTATTATTGTTATTATTATTATTATTATTAACGAATCTTTAAAAACTGAGGTGTGATTCGCTAATTAACTTTAAATACAGCGATTTAAACGAAAATGTATAGGCTAAATACACTGCTCACCTGATTATTTACCACATGACTTTATTTTCCTTGGTCATTTTTATGGACTATCTACTATTTAGGATGCGGAATTGAAAATCAATACAGTATTTCTTTGTTGCCTACAGATTTTCTTAAGACATATTAAATTTGTTTAAATGTGCTGATGCACATTAAATCAAGGCCATATCACTAATTTTCATTTTTACGTAAGTTATATTCTTGTATTCACTTACTCGTCGGTTATTTAGCGGAATGCCCTAATATCTGATCCTGTTGTTGCTGGTCTCTGTTTTAATAAGACAGGCCGTGCCGAGACTTGTTCTAGCATGTTGTAATAAATCTGTGAAAGGCAGAAGCAGAGGCGCTCTTCTCTCAGTTGTACATCGGAGTTCATAGTGTTAACCTCACTTAATTTCTTTTTCTGTGTTTTTGATAGTGTTCATAGATAGCTCTTATAAGAGTCTTGCCAATTTTTGTCGCTGTGCTCTTGTGTCAGTCATCAAATCAATTTTTGTTGCGTGTGTGGGGAACTTTTAAATGATAATCAATTTTCTTCGCGTTTTTTTTTAATTTTGTTTGTAGAAAAATGCATTATCTTTTTTTTTTTGGTGCAATGACTGTTGTTACATATTCTTCTTATCTGTAGATATAAATTAATAGTCAATCTTGCTAATCAGTGTATTATCTAATACATTAATTACTAAAATTTAAAGTTGCTTATTTCTTCGTATTTAACAGAAGTTACATTTTTCTATAGGCCTGCCATTTTGTTTTAAATTACATTTTTTTAAATTCACGACCATTTGACAAATTTTTAAACACGTACAAGTTTAAATTAATATAACTTCCCAACAAATTGAGCAATCAAGATGAACTATGGAATGTGCTAAAATTTTTATTTAGTCTGTACACGTGGATTGTCTGTTGTTCATATTCAACAATAATTGTGAGAATTGACTCCACCATTAAGAGTACTGTAATGTGGGACTCATATATATATAGTAGACAGTGGATCGGGGGAAGATGCCTGACTTTTTCTTTGATTGAAAATTTAAGATACTGTTAATTTATTTTGAATTTCATATTGGATTATCATAGTCTGGAAGGTATTTTGAAACTATATTTTGGTACAAAACAGAAAACATTAATTACCTTGTTTATAGATACAGGTTTTCTTCTTACCTGCACTATAGGCATCTTTCCCCGATAGTCGGGTAAGATGGCAAATGCAATTAACACATTTACTGATATATGTATTTTACCTGAACTTGGTTTGATACATGTATATAACAAAATTGACTTAATCTAAAGCTCATGGACACTTTCTCACTCGTTTACCACTACTTAGGAACACAGTCATTGCAGTTATTTCGTCGCTTTGGTAGTGAATGGTTCTATTCCACAGTGAGCAAGTTTCGAGATAAAGCGATTTGAAATTTTTGTGCAATCAGAAAAACTACATTATTTAACATTGTGAGAGTAAATTCGAAATTGAATTGGATTTTAAGTTCTCATACAATTAAGAAGAATGCTATACTATGTTTCATTTAATCAAAATGTCTTAATATCAAACTTAAATTTTATAATGTGACTTAGAACCTTTCACCATATTTATTAATGAGGAATTATCCAACTTAAATTGATGAAAGGACATAACCCAAATCTGATAATATGAAACAAAAGTATTGTAGATGATGCTAAAGATATGTATTTTATTTAAAATATTATCAATTACGGAAAATCAGTGTATTAATCCTTTCTGGCATCAATTTTTATTTGCAGCACAAGACAAAAAACCGTTCTAAGTTTTATTATTCAAGGGATCCTCAACCTCATTTAAGGCCCAAAAATAAATTAATGTCAAATATCTTCAGGTAGTACAGAAATATTTTCAATTTAAAAATTTACACTTAAACTATAGGCCTACATACTATATTTTTTTAATTCGGTTAAACTGCTTTTGAAAAAGTGATGTACACAGGCGTGAAAGGGTTAATACTACATTGAACAAATGATACAAAGCATTAATTATATATGTCATCTTCTTCTGAACACGTTACTATATCTGAGTAGAGTATACTGTTATCACTAGTAAGAAAATCTGTTTCTCTTCGTTTAGGTATCTTCTGTCACTATGATGGTTTGAAATTCTAGGTCACTCAATCTTTCTTGAAAAATATGTGGGTTGAGTTTCCTTTTCTGTATTGCAACTATTTTATCTTCAACCAGTTTAGTGTATCTCCATCCTCATACTTGTTCTTATTAGTTATCAGTCGAGCAGAAAAGCTCTTAAAATCAAAGAAATCAGCGAAGTCCATTTCAACTACCCTATAGAAATGGTTTTATATTTTGGCTGTTCGGGCGATAGTATACCATCTATCTGGAGTAAAAATATCAGTCTTGTCTCCTCTACCTTCAATGGCAGAATAGATACTATCACATTCCATTTCAGAATGACCAGAGTCCATAAATTATTGCTTAATCACGTTGATAGGTAACATCGTTACAGCACGCAGAAACATAGTCACATTTATACGGTTACGGTTTTGTCCTGATGCTGTATCCAAATAGATAGTACTGCTGGATGAAGATTTTTTAAAGTTCCCAAAGACACATTGCTATTTCTGAGGTCCTTCATGCCATATAAAATTTACAGCCTCAGAGTTGTCCAAATTATATGTAGTGAAATTAAAACTTTTCAATTTCTGTATGTAATATAGTTTTCCAATGTTCAACGCTGGTGTGACAAGAATTTTTTACACATACATTGTGAAACAGGAAAATGAATTTTCAGATTTAGCTCTTCTTTTATTAGCTATTTTATATTCACTTGCTTCCTGTTTCCTAGCCACATCCAGATCCATATTTTTCTTGAAGTTCTTGTTATACTGCCTCATCTTTGTTATAAAAAGCGTACAGAAATCACATTGATCCTTTTTCGGCTTGTGGAAACCATAATTAAATACAGTGGTGATTTTTTTTATATAATAATTGGCCTTCTTAGGAGTTATGCCAAGTTCTGCACAGTATTCTTTATAGTCACTGTATAGCCTGTTTTCGGATAAGCCACAAGCAAGGTACTTCATTTTAGTAGAACTTCGACAGTAATTTGAATGACACTACTGGTAATGGCTTTATTATGTTTTTCGCACTCTCTGTTTTCTTGTATGGTAGGCGTTTCTTGCCCCTTATCTGTCTCTACTGTACTGGTATTTGTAATTTATTTTGAACATTACTTTTCCATTTTGTCGAATTTCGTTTCCTTTTCTTAGTTAAATTGCTGTCCTCTGTTATATCTTCATTCCTCTCGCTTATCTGATTTTTCTCAACTTGTTCTGTTATCTTCTGTCCATCAGAGTGTGCTGGTGATTCTAAATTATCTTCAGAAGTTGTCTCTTCATCATCCCCTTCTGGATGGTATGGCCGATCATTGTCACTTATATTCCCAAATAATTCATCATTACTGTTTTCAAAGTCTGGATTTGTGTCAGTTTTACTAGAAGTTGATTTTGATGGCTCAGTACGCAAAAAAATAATCAAACAATGGTGCTACAAGTCTAAATTCCTAAGCTTCCAGGAATTAAAAATAAGATAATTTAAGCATTTTGTGTGGTTTAAGTCTCTTCACAATTCACAGCCTTTCGAGCATTCCTGTTCAAATGAGATTGTGAATGGATGTCAGACACTTGCAGGTGGATTAAGACCCTTCACAACCGTACAAACGTTCCAGCATTTTTCCTTTCAATGGAACTGTGACTGGATGTAAGACACTTAAGTCTATTCACAACTCAGTAATTGTGGTATAGGACTTTTCACAAAACTCAAATATCTCTTTATTTTTTAAACTAATCGCATATTACCTTTAACAAATGTAAAATTTAGACTTCTTATCCTCCATAAATGGTTTTAAGTCAAAAATCAAAATTTTGTGGGTTAGGCCTCTTCACCACCAAAGCGACGATTTTATTGTCGTGTGCAAGACTCGTGAAATCATTTGTTGCATACATTGAATTCAATCCAGTAAATTCTTTTCTCGTCATTCTTTTTAGGAGGTGTTTAAGGGTACGGTAAGAAATCCCGTATGCTTGCGATGCACTAAAACAGTTCATACCCTTTGTTATAACATGTTCCATCGCAAGTTGAAGACTGTCCTCAATCCACTGACTTCTATCGGAGGATCTTACGTAATGTTTACACATTCACTGCACTAAAACAAAAAATAAAACTCTTGCAACAATTTGCCATATTACCTCGAAAAAAAAAAGTGATCATCTTCCCCAAGTATCGGGTAAGATGCCTAATGCTGTGACGCAACCTAAAATGGCGGAACAAGGTCGTTGGTTGTTAACAATACAAACTTTAGAACCTTTAGTTACAATATCTATTACAAAGGTTTGACAGTTATTACGAATTCAAGGATGTATTAACATTTTAACATACCTTTGCAATTATTTTATAGCAGAAAGATGAGCTGTTTTCTTGCTTTTCTTTTTCTCACAACAAGACCACGTGGCGAAATGAGTTAGCTTCCACTCTACAGACATTCAACTGTCTCAGTGATCATGAAGACATGCGCGTGGCGTTCTCTCTTGGAAGAATGTGAAACTACAAAGAAATAAGCATCTTCCCCCGATAATCATCTCCCCCCCGATTCACTCTACGAGATAACAATTCCTGTTCAATTTCCATATGAGTTAAAACATATATATTGAAAAGCTGCAGCTCTTTTCAAAATCAGCTTATTTCCATTTAAAAATTATTTGCAGTTTATAAGGATTCGTTTGCAGAATGATGCTTAAAAATCTTCAGACAGTTTTGAATGGTTTTAGTATTTGCAAGAGTTTGCTTAACATATTAGCACTGCTGACTGATATGATAAAGGATTTACTCTGGCTAGGTTTTGGCTTTCATGAAGAATCACTGCAACCTAAATATCACAATTTCTTCTCGATCTCATTTTATCATGAACTGAATCAGTTTCTTTAAACTTTTTAATTAATGCGCGATAAGGAAGCATGGGCAAGGGCCGTCTCTCAGGTGTATTTTCGTCGAAAATATTAATCCGGAAATTAAGTTTTAATCACATTCATAACAACATTGCACCAAGATTTAAAATAATTTTTTAATAGTTTAGAAAAATATAAAAAAACGAGCCAAATTGCTAACAAACTTCTGTCTATTCTTCAAAACTGAATTGGTGCATCACAATGATAGACACATTTGTTTTAGCACGGAGTAACTAAATCCCGTTCTTCGCAAATTTCATAACCGATTAGTTCATTTTAATTGCTCAGTTTGTTTAGACACAATATGCTACTAATGTCAAGTTTGTTGCTTGCTTTATAATAATCCTATACATTAAGCTGATCATAAAAATAATAATAATTGTTTGTACTGTTACAATGCTAATAATTATTTTTATTGCTTAAATTGGTTTTGTAACACAAGATATTGTTTTTTCAGCAAAAATGATATTGGATTATGGACAATTAAATTTCTGGAAACAATTAAGTGATGGTTAAAAATTATTAGCAGTCGCAGGCAGTTTTAGAGAAAATTTTCCCTCGTTACAATATAATGTGTAGTGTGAAATATTATTGGAAAAATGTTTGTGCAACCTGCATTGCGAAAGCCTAGATAGTTCTATAATTTCAGTGATAAATAGATTGAAATTTTTTAATAATCGTATGTGATTACTACTTTCTATTACTGTCAAAGAAAGCAATTTTGCCATTTTTATCGAGGATATGTAGGAATTTGGGATGTCTTCGCACTTTCTTGGAAATTCCGAGCCAATAATTTTATTACTGGAGCGAGAAAATAAAAAGAAATATCTTAACTCCTTACTTTAACAGTAGACTACACATTTGTTAAAAATAATTGCTGAAAATTTATAATCACTATGACACATACACAATTATAATGTTTTTAATGCTACATATTAAAGTAAACATTTAGAGTTGTTTTTGGAAATAATTTTTTACTTATTTCACAGGTGTCAATCTAAATAAATCTTCACATGCTAGTAATATTTCTTATATATCTGTACCTCAGAGTATTCTATAATAGGTCCACTTTATGAACTTTAGGATAGAGGCAAGAAACAAATTTCGCATTTGCTTTCATCCCTGGTAAAGTTACAAACCTATTACTTTTATTTTTGATATAGTGGAACCGTAATATACCTTGAAAAGTGTAAGCCACACATAGAAGTAGGAAGAATTATGTATATCCCCAATACATTTTAAACTTCTTAAAAAAATCATTGAATTCGAAATTAGTCATCCCAAGACTTAACAGAGTAGGGCAGGTATGCTCATTCTCTGACTCCCGATTACGTTCTGTAATCACAACCTTCGAATGTAGAGCGTGCTGTTCCTCGTTCGAAGCTCGACGGATGACTGCGGAAGGCAGTCAAGTACTTAGTAAACTTACAGTACGGGACAATGACAGAGTCAAAACCTTCTGTAAGCAAACGACATAATATACCATATTGTTTTGCGTTCGGTAACGTGTTTACTATGTTGTAAGGTACTGTCAGGAATACTACTGAGCAACATAAAATGACATTATACGCTCTGCCATCCAGAACATGCCGAAGTGACAGGGAAGCAGTTTTCTGTAACATGTATTCATATACCAACGTTGTTGTTGTTGTTGTTATTATTATTATTATTATTATTATTATTATTATTATTATTATTATTGAGAAAGACTATCAGTAGCCAAGCGAGTAGAGCAACAAGTTAATATTAGAAGATTCAATATTCCGAAATTAAAGGACGAGGAAACTAAGCAACATTATCAGGTCGAAATTTCAAATAGGTTTCCTGTATTAGCAAGTTCCGACGAAGTTGAGGAAGATTTAGATGTTAATAGCATGTGGGAAAATATCCGAGATAATATCAAAATTGCAGCTGAACACAGCATAGGTTATTATGAAACTAAGGAAAAGAAACCGTGCTTTGATGAAGATTGTTGCATGGTAGTAGAAAGAAGGAAACAGGCAAAATTGAAATTCTTACAGGATCCAGTTGAGGTGAATAGAGATAATTATTTCAATAAAAGACGGGAAGCAAATCGTACGCTTAGGAATAAAAAGAGAGATTACTTGAAGGAAAAACTGAATGAGGTAGAAACAAATAGTAAAAATAAAAACATTAGAGATTTATATAAGGGCATAAAGGAATTCAAGCATGGATATCAGGCAAGGGTAAACATGATCAAGGATGAGAATGGTGACTTGCTTGCAGACGCTCATTCAATCCTGAACAGATGGAAAAACTATTTTGGACAACTACTAAATATACATAGGTCAAATATAAATGATCGGGACGAAACTGAAATACAAACTGCTGAGCCAGTTATACCCGAACCCACACTTTCTGAAGTCGAAATTGCGATAGACATTTTGAAAAATTATAAGTCTCCAGGTATCGATCAAATTCTAGCAGAATTAATACAAGAGGGTGGAAGCGCATTATCTAACGAAATTTATAAACTTGTACTTGCCATTTGGGAAAAGGAAATTGTACCAGAACAATGGAAGGAGTCCATTATCGTACCTATCTTTAAGAAGGGGGACAAGACTAACTGTAGTAACTTTCGAGAAATATCATTTTTGTTGACGTCGTACAAAATGTTGTCCATTATTCTTTTGAGAAGATTAACTGCATAAGTCGATGAAATTATTGGGGATCATCAGTGTGGTTTTAGGCGTAATAGATCAACTATTGACCAGATATTTTGTATTCGACAGATAATGGAGAAAAAATGTGAGAATAAGGGTACAGTGCATCAGTTATTCATAGATTTCAAAAAGGCATATGACTCGGTTAAGAGAGAAGTTTTGTATGATATTCTTATTGAATTTGGTATTCCCAAGAAACTAGTTCGATTAATTAAAATGTGCCTCAGTGAAACGTACAGCAGAGTTCGTATAGGTCAGTTTCTGTCAGATGCATTTCCTATTCACTGTGGGCTAAAGTAAGGAGATGCTCTATCACCTTTACTTTTTAACTTTACTCTAGAGTATGCCATTAGGAAAATCCAGGATAACAGAGAGGATTTGGAATTGAACAGGTTACATCAGTTTCTTGTCTATGCGGATGACGTGAATATGTTAGGAGAAAATCCAGAAACGATTAAGGAAAACACGGGAATTTTACTGGAGGCAAGTAAAGAAATAGGTTTGGAAGTAAATCCCGAAAAGACAAAGTATATGATTATGTCTCGTGACGGGAATATTGTACGAAATGGAAATATAAAAATTGGAAATTTATCTTTTGAAGAGGTGGAGAAGTTCAAATATCTTGGAGCAACAGTAACAAATATAAAGGATATTCGGGAGGAAATTAAACACAGAATAAATATGGGAAATGCCTGTTATTATTCGGTTGAGAAACTTCGTAAAGACGCTCAGAAATGAAGTAGAAAGCCGGAGAAAAGGAGTAAAGTGGAGGAACGCAGCAGAGAGGCGGAGGAATGGAGTAGAGATGCGGAGGAATGGAGTAAAGAGGCGGAGAACGGTAGTAGAGAGAGAGACGAAAGAAGGGAGTAGAGAGACGGAGGAACAATGGAGTAGAGGCGGAGGGATGGATTAGAGAGACAGAGAAATAGAGTGAAGAGACGGATGAGGATAGTAGAGAGAGGCGAAGGGAGTAGAGGGATGGAGGAATGGAGTAGAGACTGAGGGATGGAATAGAGGCGGAGGAATGGAGAAAAGAGGCGGAGGAAGGGAGTAGAGAAACGAATAAATGAAGTAGAGAGACGAAGGAAGGAAGTACAGAAGCGGAGGAGGAATGGAGCAGAGAGGAGGAGGAAGGGAGTAAAGACTGAGATAGAGTAAACATGGAAGAAATTCAGCAAAGAGATGGAGGAAAGAAGGGGAGGAAGGAAGTAAAGATGGGAGGAAGTGAGTACTGTGGGTGTGGAAGAGAATAAAGGGGTGTGGAGACTAGGAACGTGTGATGGAATGGAATAAAAAGGCAGTGAAAGGGTGTATAGAAGGAAGAACTAGAAAATGGAAAGGGATAAAGTGAGAGTGGAAAGGAATAAAGATCGATAGAAAAGGAGTAAAGAGATAAGCAAGCAAATACATGGAGGGGAACTAAATGGATGGGTGGGACAAGTAGTTGACATAGAAGGTGGAGGACATTGAGAACTGTTGCAAGAAAGAGAATGGGAATAAGGTGAAGGATGAAATTGGGATGGAAATATAGATGGAAGGAAATCAAGAGGGTGAAGTTGGTACGAGTAAAATTATGAGAGAGTAATGGTCGACTGTTATAAGGGAGCTAAAGCTAGACTAAAATGGCCAAAGAGGAAGAAAACTAAGCAGAGGAAGGTAAGAAGGGAAAGAGAAAATGGTAATAAGGAAAATTAAATGGAGCTGGATGAGGAAGAGGAATAGAGAAAAAGAGTAATGGAAGTGAGGATATAAGATACGACTTTGATGATTGGAATTGACTGGACTTTCTGTCCTTGACGTTTGTCGGCGGGTCATGTGAGCAGTGGTCACCCAAGCAGTAGCCTCCGTTCCATAGCAACAAGTTGTGCTCGGGAACCAACCCTTGCCTGTCGCGCGCGAGTGGCGTGTACAGACATTGCCAGCAGATCAGAAAGTCACTTCCACAGAGGTCATGCACCATGTACTGACTACGCTGTTTATTCTTACCTCATTAGACGGACCTATCTGCATGAACTCTTTATAGCAAAAGCGTGCGATTTGCAGTTTGTTGTGGGCGATAAAGAGGCCTCTTCGGTTCATTAATTGAGATTAGTAATTAAAAAACTTTACAAAATCAATAAATCTCAGCCTTGATGACATTAGAGAGTTTGGAATGTTCGGTAACTCTAGGACATTTCAAGAAATGACAGTGGGGGAATGGGTATACGACACGGCTGCAACTCATGAGGCGTTTTGGGGAGGTTGAACATATTGTGTACAAATGAACACAAGTTGTACTGTATCATGTTTCCTTTTACTTACAGTCTCTGGTGCACTCTGTAATTTCTGTTATATTGTTATTTGCAGTGCGATATAAGTACTGTCTTTCCCAATAATTCCAAAACGATGACTTACTCCGACAGTATAATTAATTATTTGTTTACATTAGCTGTACATCCTAATTATCGTTACCAACTTATCTTTCTTCGACATTGATTTTATTTTCTTCTTCTTCTTTCTTAGACACTTTATTCTTATCAGCCTTTGGCATTTGGACTTTCAGACAATTTCAACCCTGTACACCCGACAAGGCGGCCGGGTAGCTCAGTTGGTAGAACAACTGGGTACAGACTAAAAGGTCCCGGGTTCAATTGTGAGTTCATTATCCAGACTTAATATCTGTTTCTTCCAGAGCTAAAAGTGTGGTTCCTTTACAGTGCCGAGGTCCTGAAAACATGTAGATCTACCTCCGTACCTCCCAAACGCCTTCATGGCGTGAATACCAAATAGATCCATGTATCTTTTACCTTTTATCTCTTTACTAGAAAAAACATGTAGGAGAGTATAATCCTCGACAACCAAATGCAATAACTCACTTGTCAGAACACTACCATACTGACGAGAGAGAAACATTCATTCTCTTAGCGGAAATCAAACCATGACCAAGGCTTCCATGTAACATTAAAGTTGCGTGCCTTAGCCGATGCGTAGGCCTAGATCGTTGTCGACTTGTATTTCTAAATATTTTGACCTGTTTCTTCACTCCATTCCTCCGCATCTCTACTCCATTCCTCCGCCTCTCTACTCTGTTCCTCTGCCTCTCTACTCAGTTCCTCCTCCTCTTTACTCCTTTCCTCCGCCTCTCTACTTCATTTCTGAGCCTTTTACTTCCTTCTTCCAAATGTCTACTCTATTCCTCCACCTGTCTAATACATTCCTCCGCCTCTCTACTCCGTTCCTCCTCCTCTTTACTCCTTTCCTCCACCTGTCCACTCCATTTCTCCGCCTCTCTACTCCGTTCCTCCTCCTCTGTACTCCTTTCCTCCGCCTGTCTACTTCATTTCTGAGCCTCTTTACTCCCTTCTTCCACCTGTCTGCTCTATTCCTCCGCCTGTCTAATCCATTTCTCCGCCTCTTTACTCTTTTCCTCCGCCTCTCTACTTCATACTTCCGCCTATCCATTCCCTTCCTCCGCCTCTCTACTCCTTTCCTCCGTCTTATCTACTCTCTTCCTTCGCCTTCTCTATTCCATTTCTCCTCTTCTTTACTCCTTTCCTCCACCTCTTCACTCCTTTCTTTCATCTCTTTATTATCTTCCCCCACCTCTTTACTTCTTTCTTCCCCTATTCACTATATCACCATTACAGCAAACTCTCGAATACCCGCGGAAATTTGGGACTATAAAACCGCTGGTAGTCGAAAACCTCTCTTAAGTCAGAACTCAGATGATATGGATGTTCAAAAAGAAATTTAAATTATTTCATAATTATAATACAAATGTACAATGGAGAATAATGGAACTGCGGACAATGTCCGTGGTCAGTAGCACACGTAAGCACATGAGAAGCACAGGAGTAAAAATAAATAGTGATATGATAGAAAATGGAACAGAAGAACAAGACTCGGCACGTGGAAGAGAAAAGGATAGTACAGAAAAGTGGAGTGAAAGAGCAGAAGAAATTATGAGGGTTAAAAACAGTAATACAAGAGAGGGGAGTAAAGACAGAAATATGGAGGAAATGAACGGTGCAGTAAGGAATGAATTTGTGACAATGAAAAATATGAGGAATATGTTTGTGCGTAAAATGAGGGAAAGTGCGGAGAAGGTATTAAGTTATCTAGATATGGGGACGGGAAAGGGAATATGTAAATAAGAGAAGGGTTTAGGTTTAGGAGCTTGGAAAAGATAGGAAGGAGGATAACAAATGCAGAGGGACTCAGTGTAAGGAGTGTAAGTAGTGATGATTTGTTAATGTCTGATGATTTGTTAATGTGTAGCCTTGATCACGTATATAATTGTGCTCAGGGTGTGTAGTCAGTAAAATAATTGATAGTAAGCGAGATGCAACTAGCGAGGAAGAAGAGTGCTAAAAAGAGAGTGGAAGAAAAACAGGGATGACAATGTGATAGAACAAAAATAGAGAAGAAAGTGTCAAGTGTCATAAGAAAGTGTAATGAGTGTAGTAAGGCAGACATAGAAACAAATTATAGTGAATGAATATCAGTATCAAATGAGAGGTGAAAAGGAGAGAAATCAGTAGCGAAATTAAGTGAATTGGAAACTAATATGAAGCAGTCTTGTGGAATTGGGAGTAAGAGCAGAGGTATTAAAAGTGTAGTAGACAGAAATTCAATCCACAACACACAGGGAAAAAAGCTAGAGGGGGGAGATTCGACCGATGCTGCGGATTGAACTTGGGCGTAGCTCAGTGGTACGTAGAACTAAGGACCCGGGTTCGATCTCCAGCGCCGGAGCGAATTTTTCTCCTCTAATAAATCATTGTTACCATAACATATATATTCTGTAGGACCAAAAATTAATCTTTAGTTAGTAATTAGTATCCTAGATACATGTATACGGAAAGAGGCAATAAAAGAGGGAATTAGGGAATAGAAACGAAAAGAAAGTGATAGTATGTAAATAAATATAGACGAAATTAGTAGGGGAATAATAAATGATGTAAGTGATGTAAAACTGAGAAAATGAAAATAGGACTAACTTATATACAAAAAATTAAAGGAAATGGCTAGGAAAGAAGGAATGAGAATAGGGGTAAATTTGAGAATCGAGAGAAAATAATAATAATAATAATAATAATAATAATAATAATAATAATAATAATAATAATAATAATAATAATAATAATAATAGTCTAGTTAGGAGAAAGAATAGAAGAGGATAAATAGGGAAGGATAGACAACAATGCATTTAGAACGGAAGAATTTTTCTCCGTTCCATCACTCTTTCATCATATGATGACGCAGAATATCTGCAAGGAAATATCATATGTACTTCGGTACATCAAAATATATATGATACGCGTAATAAATCACTTTGTGATTTAAGACGGCGCCCATACCGTCGGATCCCGGCCAACCAGTCACTCATTCGAGTGCACCTCAACACATGTATGGACTTCGGTCCTGCGTTCATAGGCATCTATGACGTAGTGGAGAGGGCGGCCACTAGAGGGAACCCAAGAGATGGAGCTTAATCTGAGACGATTCTAACCGGCGTCGGGGTTGTATCCGGCGTGGCTTAGTGGATAAAGCATCAGCACGTAGAGCTGAAAACCCGAGTTCAAATCCCTGCGCCGGAGAGAATTTTTCTCCGTTCCATCACTCTTTCATCGGAAGGATATGAGTTAAACGGGAAATAGCCTACGTAATAAATGAATATATTAATACAAAACAATGGGGTACAAACAGACGATAAGATTTAGACAAGATGATGGCGAGGAAAAGAGATAAAATGTTAATAATAATAATAATAATAATAATAATAATAATAATAATAATAATAATCAATGAACAGGGATGATTATGTGGTTAGATATTAAAGTGATGGTGGCTCGGAAAGCAGAATTGTAAAGTTGGTTGACGAATAAATATCATGTCATGTCATGTCATGTTACGTCATATCATATCATATCGTATGGTATCGTATCATATTATATCATATCATATCATATCATATCATATCATATCATATCATATCATATCATATCATATCATATCATATCATATCATATCATATCATATCATATCATATCATATCATATCATATCATATCATATCATATCATATCATATCATATGAAATGCACAATGGACTTAAATTATTTTAATTTATGTAATGGATGCTACACTACACCTTTAAATAATGTCAGAATAAATAAAAACTACATATAACCTACTGTGTAAGCACTCACCACATAAACTCAACTGAAGTACTCGTACAAATTCTACTCACAAACCAAGTCCACAAACAACAGGCAGTTTCAATATCATTACCCTGTCATTGTCCACTGTTTGAGAGGGAAAATACTTGTGACACACAGTGAGCCCAGAAGTTTGTGGCGCGTAAAAATGTTTATTACAAATTTTCATATATTTAGTTTCTATTTATGATGTAATGAGTACATTTTATTTTTATTTACTGTATTAGTTTTCAAACTCCGCAAAATATAGCAAAAGTTACAAACAAAATTCCAGCTATTTTCAGCATATCTTCAAGCTATTTTACCATTGCTGCTAATACTGCTACTGTTACTACTATTAAGACTACTATTACTACCACCACCATTACCATTACTTCTAGGCCGTAGGCTACTGCTACGTATATTACTGTTGAGACAATTACTACTACTACTATTATTATTACTAACACTATACCATTACCACTGCTACTAATATTACTACAGAAAATTGCTATTGTTATTGCTGCTATCACTGCTGCTACTATTACAATTACTGCTAGTGCTGCCATTACAACTACCACTACCACTGCTATCAATACATATTACTGCTGACATTACTACTGTTACTGCTATTATTGCCGTAATGGCAATACTACTGCTGATACTACTACTGTTACTTCTACTATTACTAATACCGTAACAATTACTACTGCTACTATTAGACCTATTACTGCTGCTACTGCTGGTACTACTACTGCTGCTACTACTACTGTTACTTGCTACTGCTAGTATTACTGCCATTATCACTATTACTGCTGATACTACTACTGTTACTGCTACTATTACTAATATCGTAACAATTACTACTGCTACTATTAGACCTACTACTGCTGCTGCTGCTGCTACTACTACTACTGTTACTTGCTACTGCTGGTACTACTGTCATTACTACTATTACTGTTGATACTACTGCTGTTACCACCATTACTACTACTTCCACTACTGATACTATTACTATTTCTGCTACTACTGCTGATGCTACTAGTGTTATCTGCCACTGATGCTGCTACTACTACTACTCTGCTGATACTACTACCATTATCACCACGGTACTACTACTGTTACTACTACTCTAATTGGTACTACTATTACGTCTACTTGTGTTACTGCTATTCTACTACCACTAATATTCCTATTGCTGCTACTAATACTAATATATATATATATATATATATATATATATATATATACATATAATTATGATAAAGGTATTATTTATCGACGGTGCTATTATTTTCTTTCTTTAAATTATATTAATTTTGGCTTGATTAATATTTTAGTAATTCTTCATTGAACTCAATATAGCCTATGTGCATTTTTGATACTTTATATTTAAATTTTCAGAAAATTACAAAATTATTTGATGCTGTGTATTTCTTTGGTGCACACATTTAGAATACAGAATACACGTATTCAATAAAAACAATGCAAGCACACTATAATGCTATGTGTAAGTTTATTTTCTGTCTCTATTTACAGCAGCTCGTACTTACAAACCAAGAAATTAATGAGAGTTCTAAATTGAATCCTTTGCTCTACACAATTTATAATTGCACGTGACAACGGATGTAAGTACTTAATTTCATTAGTAGAACAGTGAATTTAACAAATTGTACATATTTGTTATTTTACATCGGTTATAATAGTGTACGTGATTCTCTGTTTAGGTAGTAAAATATCGTTTATGCTCATTAATGAGTTCTTACGTGGTAGGCTGTAACTAAGTTCAAACACCGGACAAAAGAGCCGGGAGACGGGGAATATATATGATCCCTAGCGATTCCTAACAGCAGAGATTAGGACATTAATAATTCGAACCACCAGGACTGTCAAGATGCGGCTATAAATCATGAAGGTGGGGGAGACATCTTGGTGATGTTCCGGACTATAGATAAAATGATATTGTTCCTGTCCACGCACATGGGACACTTTGCGGAAGTGGTCGGCTGTAATAATGCTGCAACCATCACGGAGTTTGAAAAAATACACACACACACAATTCTTAGAAAATTAATAGGAACTAATTAAAAATGAAAATCGTTACGAAAATGTGAACAAAAGAAAAAAGATTTCGATGTGGTTTATAAACTCTGGGCTAGTGCAATACTTGATTCATCAAGAATGGAGATTTAGAAAAAAAATTAATAATTGATAATGGAAGCATAATTCTAAGATTCTTTCCGCTAATAACATCTCTAAGATTAAAATTGAGAGAAATAAATTCTTGGTTTAGAAAAATATGTTGTGAAGCTTGTATCAGTTATAACGGCGATGTTTTGGATGGTGTCTGTAGTAATGGTGATGATTATAATGATAATAATAATAGTACTAGTGATTATATTCTAAGATTATTTAAGTTATGAAACACTTTGAGACTTTTTTAAAAATAAAATTTATTTAACAGAAGTCGAAACATACCTTTCTGGTCTAATATATTTGGGATATAATATTAATGACAATTATTGAAAGTTCTAAAATAACGTATTAAAATGTAAAGAAGTGTAGAAATTTCAGCAATGTCTAACATCTACTCGTATACAGTATGCGTCGAAATTCTAAACAATTGCGATCTGTAAGAATATCTCAGAACTAAGAAAAAATTACTCTTTTACATATTGTTAATCTTCAGGAATGCGAAATGTAGTCATTTAGTCCGTAATTATCTAGCTTCACGCCTGGAGGAAAGATTGAGGAATACTACGAAGTCAAAACAGAAGCTTTTGTATCCTGACCCTCTCACCGCGATTTCGGGTACCTGGAAACAACGCAGAACTGGTGGGTCCCTCCTGATTAGTTCCCAGCGTCTGGGCGCGATGTATTTTAATAACGGAGTAGAGCGGCAGTGACAAAGCGCTACTAATTCCCTGTCGACACCGATATCCTCGGCGGCCGCGTGAGAGCGAGGCCATTTTGTTACTCATCATTTAAATTAATCAACATCGCGTCTGACTCACTTCTTCTCTAAAAGCTGAATAAACTCAACGCAGAGAGGGGCGGTAAGCGAGAATTTTGCTGACCAGCAGGAGCCCTAGATGCAAGTCTGTCTAGTCACAACTGCATCAATTTGAATTCATTTGTTCAGACGTTGGCCGTTCGTTGGAATTGTAGAATTGAAGGCACAGAAACATTCTGTTAAGGAATGCTTTGCTTGAAGACTCAGACGCTTACGTTTCCACGGGTCATCGTCTTTCGCATAGCATACTATCTGTCCAAGCAAGTGAAGTGAAAGCGCTGTAAACCTTATACAGAGTGTCCATAAGTAAAACTATTTCGTGTTTATGCTAACTTACGAATGTTTTTGTTGTTATAGGTTGACCACTAAGTACAATGTTGACTATTGCTGAACGTGTTGCCGTTGTGACATGGCGTCTACAGAGTGTTCCGTACGATGAGCTGCGACGACGGTTTCAACGGAAATTTCGAAAGAATGGACCAACGAATAAATCCATATGGAGGCTGTTGAATAAGTTTCAACGAACAGGCAATGTTGCTGACGACTCTCGACCAGGTCGACCTTCTACAAGCCCAGCTGACATAGACGCTATACGGGAGTCAGTTGAACGGAGTTCTAAATCTGTACGTTGTCTTTCGCATCAATTGCAAATTCCGAAATCAACAGTATTCAAAGTGCTGAAGTTCACCTTGAAGAAGCTTGTATATCATTTGCAAGTGTTACACCAGTTGCATGAAGATGGAACGGATGGCGATGTGCATAGACTTGCTAGATTCTGTGGAGACTGATGATTTAATGTCACACGTGTTGTTCAATGATGAGGCAACATTCCATGTAAGTGGACAAGTGAACCGGAATAACTGTCGGATTTGGGCCGACAAACCTCCAACGGATTTCATTGAGCATATCAGAGACAGTCCAAAGACCAATATGTGGTTGGGAATCACGCAGACAAAGATCTGTGGACCATTTTTTTTTTTGTATGGGGATTTGCTAAATCCAAGGTTTACACAAGAAAAGTATCTAACATTGATGAACTGAAACAAAGAATTCGTGATGCAGTGTCACTAATCACACCACAGTGTCTGCGAAATGCATCCCGTGAAACCGTGTCCAGATCGGAATTGTGCAGGGACATCAATGGACGACATGTCGAAAGGAACCAATGAGTGTGTATGAATGAGTTTGTAGTGTACAATCGTCTTATGAATACAAATATCATTAACTATATCGTTTTCATGAAAATTGTTACTTATTTTATGGACATCCTGTATTTTAGTAAAGAGAAAATATTTCCTGATAGTTATGAAAGTCATACATGAAAGAACTGCTTGACTAAATTTTAGTATCCTGCAATGTTCGAACATGAGAGAGGCAACCTAGACATTATACACTTCGTCTTATTTCATATGAAAAATTAATCACAAGATCTGTGCTAAATCCTTAAGCGGTTAAAACATGAAGGGGTGGTAGTGGAGGACAGCGAATGTTTTTTATATCAAGGTGGAACAAATATGACAAACCTTCTTCTGCAGAGCGAACATGGGCGAATCTCGAACTTTGCCATAGGCCTACTCGACAAACTTGAACCGAACATAGCGCCCGTAATGCACGATTCTAGCTGTTCCATTCTCACTGTTGCAGTTACCCCCCCCCACCAACAGAAATATAGCTTTTGCAAGTCCTATGTTTTTTGTATACAGTGATAATTTTTTTATTATAGAGAGTGCCTTTTATGTGTACTAATCTCAAGAACTTACATTCATTTTCTTATTCGGTCATAACAAGGTGGAACAAATATGACAAAACTTCTTCTCCAGAGCGAACATCGGCGAATCTCGAACTTTGCCATAGGCCTACTCGACAAACTTGAACCGAACATAGCGCCTGTAATGCACGACTCTAGCTGTTCCATTCTCACTGTTGCAGTCACCCCCCCCCCCCAAACAGAAATATTTTTGCAAGTTCTATGGTTTTTTGTGTATAGTGATAACTTTTTTTTATTATAGAGAGTGCCTTTTATGTGTACTAATCTAAAGGACTTAAGTTCATTTTCTTATTCGGTCAGAATAAGGTGGAACAAATATGACAAACCTTCTTCTGCAGAGCGAACATCGGCAAATCTCGAACTCCGCCGTACTCGACACACTTGAACCGAACTTACATAGCGCCTGTAATACACGACTAAAAACAGAAATATAGCTTTTGGAAGTCCTATGTTTTTTTTTTGTACAGTGATAATTTTTTTTTATAGATAGTGCCTTTTATGTGTACTAATCTAAAGGACTTAAGTCCATTTTCTTACTCGAGTGGTTGTTTTTTTTAAATTTTACTAAGATATGACTTTTAAATAATAATTTTTAAAAATAAACTATAAACGGCAATAGCATGATAATAGAAACTAATTTCTGTGGTACATCTAAACGTATGACAAAGCATAGCCTATAGACCAGGGATGTCAAAGCGCCTGCGCTGTGTGCTCATACTACAAGCAACACATATCCAACAAGGTTCAATTTTTAACAAGATAAAGTACACTACGATTATTTAGTCCTGACAGTCGCCGGCGACGTGCACCTGAGTCAGGCGAGTCCATTTAGTTACGCCAAGGGGTGTTTGGGTTATACTCGCGTGCCTTCGGAGCGATCTGATGTCATGCGTGCGGTAGAGCAGTATGTTTCCAGTACAATTAAGCTGTACTGCATTTCTTTACCGACCGCTCGCCCTTATCTCTACTCCGGAACTCTCCCACTTCTCCTATTACTTCCCCTCTTTCGCGTTGCTGGGCTGTCAGGACTAAAACGGTCTGTACAGTATGTACTATACAATCATCGCTATTAAGGAAATGTTGTGCGGGTTCTTGAGAGCTAGCAGTGCAGGAGCTTTGACATCCCTGATGTAGACTATCACCACCGTGACACTACTTTTTTTTTTCGTTCAATGTTGTACCACATGTAACTTTGGCAACTTATACCAGGTGGAAGGGTCCTTTTGAGAAATGAACCAGAAAGGGATGTTAAACATAAAAGTTTAGTAACAACATTGTGATCGTTCGTGAACAAATAAAAGCGAAACCGGTGACAACATTGCAACATGTGTCCACGTAACAGCAGCGGTTGAGTCGCGAAATTATATACAATCTTGAACAAAAAAAAAATTACTGGCTGCCATACACAAAGTCCCCTACGGAAGATTTCTGTTGATTCCATGAGAGCTTAGGTTCACACGTGAACGAATATCTTATGCACGACTCCGCACTGTTGTTCCTTTGTTTTGTTTGCTAATTGTTTTTCCTTTGTGTTCATAGAAGTGTTATAATTAATATATACAATAAAGATAAGCTCATATTCCAGGAGTAAATTAGATGTAAAATAAACAGCCTTTCCCTAACCCGTCTGAACCAGACGTAGCCGAAGAGGTCTTCGACAAATTTACGCTACAGGAGATTGATCTTTTTTTTTTTAATCTAAGACAGTACGTAGCTACAGCCAAGCTACAGCCAAGCTAAGCCGAGCGGAGTGGGAAGTATTAATCGTCCAAAAATATGCAGTCTTCAGTTTGTAGTAGTGTGTGAATATTTCATATACATATTGTTTACCTAGGCCTATATGGTTTTGTTATTAATATATTAAATATATTGTTGCAATTTTTGCTCAAACATCTCCCTGATGTTTGCTATGTTAATATTATATTAAATATTTCACCGTTACAAGTCATTTTTAAGGAAACATGCTGTGGAAAAGTTTTTGGTTTTATTCTATTGGAATTTTAGAACATGTGTTATTGGTATCGTGGAAAACAAATTCCTATAATGTCATGCGAAAATCATTTGTTGGTGATATCTTAAAATACAAATCAAGTAGTTTTACTTCTTAAGTGAGTTCGGCAGTACAGTATATTTAAATTGATTACTTTACAATTTTAATTCAATTTTACTAATCACTAAATTGTATAGTATAATTCTTCTTTTCATTTATATTATTGCAGTTGTATTATGATTTTCCTTTTTATTTATTTTACTGTATTTGTATTTCTGGTGGTGTGATGGCCTTAACTTCACCAGAATAAATAAATAAATAAATAAATAAATAAATAAATAAATAAATAAATAAATAAATAAATAAATGTATAAATAAATAAATAAATAAATAAATAAATAAATAAATAAATAAATAAAATTTTCTACAATACTTTCCTTCTCTGAACACTTAAGTACGAATGGTTGTATCTCTATCTCGCCAAAAATATACAGAGATACAGATTAGAAAATTAATAGGCATACTGCTCTCGTAAATTGGGCGAATGTTTTCAGTATGACTGTACTTCCTTCCAGATTGACGCTGACACTATTCCCTCTCACTCCAATACCGCGCTAGACTAGTCGGAACCGCATTCCTCTCAGCACTAAACTAGGATGACAGTGCACGGAAGGTTCAGTGACCTAAAGTCACAGAGGGACATTGGCGGCTGTGCATTTTCTCCTTTCTGCTCTAGTTTTGCATTCGACTTGTTTCTACCGTCATTGAATGCACGGTTATGGCAACCTGTCGCACACTTTGTTACATATCTTCATTTAAATTAGAGCCAAGCCGTCAATGTTGCGCAACAAACCAATAAGGACGCATTTTTTGGTAAGTTATTTGCTCTATAAAAGAACGCATTCCAAAATTCAATTAAAAATGGCCACTTTTCTCAAAACCCGTTCATAAAAGACGACAGTGGTATTACGCTTTTTACTTAGCTCATTGCCCTGATTCATTCCTCAAAAGGAACCTATTTAGCTTCATTTTGTCCTGTATAGTTTACATATTGTAATACCTGGTAGAAAATAGTTCAAAATGCATTATTCCTTTCATAAATATATAAATAATTGAATGTATAAATTATTAAATTTAAATGTGAACACTGCCGGAATGAGAGTCTCAGAAAATGATGAAGTTATCCAAAGAAGAATGACAAATGACGTATACACTTCGATGACAAGCATATGTGCACCCTAGCAATACAACGTTCTTTTAAGTTGTGAGTGTCTGAACATGATAATTTGGTAGCGTCTGTTTAGGGAAGATGAGAAAAGGATGACAAATGTGTCAGCCACTGCGGGGAAGGCGAGGAGGGGCCTCATATGTCGCTCATTAAGAAAGAAGCATCCTACCATTGTGTGTTCTGACGTCATGTGGGCCGGCTGCTGGCCTCCAATTGATGCAACACAGACCTTCTCTCACTCCTGCATCGAGAAGGCCAGGAAAATGGAGGTTTAGTATGAAACTGATCAGCACATTTACGGAATGTACATATAAAGAGGGGGGCTGAGTTTTGAGTCCTGGAGAGGGAACATCTTTAAGGGATATTCGAATATTCCTTATTTTGTTTTATGTTACGTCTTGTATCAAACAGCAGCTTTCCGTCATTCTCACTATTTGGTCACGAATTCTGTTAACGATGAATATGTATTATTGGAGAATTCTTCTGAAACGCATGAATTTATGTAATTACGAATTCATGTATATGTTCATATTAAAGATCAAATAATTATCCATAGACAACATGAATTCGACTCCTCGATCCTTTCCGTCTCCATATTAAAAGTTACTCCTGCCAATTTCGTGGTCTTCTCTTGCGGCATATATTTGTAAGCTTCAAGTTGAATGCGACTTTCTTGCATTCTTCCAGCCCATGAAGACTATGGCTGACCAACCGGCTGCTGGGCTCACGTCCACATGCCGAAGCAGATGCGATCATCCGACAAGAATGGAGGTATCGTGTGGTTACCACGATGATCCCCCCAGCCGTTAAAGCTAGCTTTCGTAACCGGATTTCGTAGCTCCCCAAGTGCATCATGATGCTGGGTGGGCACCGGTCCCATATACTGGCCGAAATTTCATGACAAAATTTCTTCTCCCATGAGGACTCGAACCAGCGCTCATTCCGTAACGCGAGTCCTAGGCAGGATGCCTTAGACCACAACGCCACGGCGCGGAACTCTTCCTAACTGTAGGTAGATATTAATATGTTCTGTAGACTAATCGTCTATCGTACGTAATACCTACATTTGAAATGTTTAATTCTTCACCTATTTATTAATTTGTTTTATAGTCCCGAAGAGCGTAGTCTGCCAAAGAGCTAAATAATTTCATCTATTCTGCCTGAATTCTTTGCCTCTGCGAAGTTGTTAAAAGCCCAGCTTTCTTATCTATATATAAAAATAGACAAGACCAATTTCTTATATAATTTTAAAAAGTTTACTTTTCTCACTTTTCTGAAAATGGTTCTTTTGACTGTATCAAATTAGTTATAATAATATACAGTATATAATAAAATTTTTGTTGATTCCATGACAGCTTAGGTTCACATGTGAACGAATACCTTATGCACGACTCCGCTCTGTTGTTCCTTTGTTTTGTTTGATTGTTGTTTTTCCTGTCTGTTTACAGCAATGACGTTTATAGATCTACGAAGTATTTATGGCTTAGTGATACAGCTCTTTCTTCTCGTTACAAAGACAAGGCTTTGAATCTCTCTATGTATAACGCAAGCGTGCAAACACAGCGCACACGATGATTCCCGAGCTATTCCTAGATGGGACTTAGTCTCAGAACAGTGACCAATTTACGTGTCAAAGGGTGTAAGGGTTTACCTTGATTCTCCAGATATGCCATTTCCTACATTGATTTTTATTATGTTTTTGATATCTTCTGAATTGTCTCAACATACATACATACATACATACATACATACATACATACATACATACATACATACATACATACATATGTAAGTGTTCTGTCCATGGGCAGGTCTTTCACTGCAAACCCAGCATTCTCCAATCTTTCCTATTATCTGCCTTCCTCTTAGTCTCCGTATATGATCCACATTATCTTAATGTCATCTATCACCTTCCTTCCAGTGCAACCTTCAGTAGGCAGTTTCTTCTCGGCCAGTGACCCAACCAATTCTTTTTTCTCTTTCGGATCAGTTTCAGCATCATTCTTTCTTCACCTACTCTTTCCAACACAGCTTCATTTCTTATTCTGTCTGTCCACTTCACACGCTCCATTCTTCTCCATATCCACATTTGAAATGCTTCTATTCTTTTCCCTTCATTTCGTCGAAATGTCCATGTTTCTCCCCCTACAATGTCACACTCACACAAAGTACTTCACTAGTCTCTTCCTTAGTTCTTTCTCCAGAGGTCCGCCTTTTTTTTATTAAATGCTTCCTTTGCCATTGCTATCCTCCTTTTGACTTCCTGGCTGCAGCTCATGTTACTTCTTATAGAACATCCCAACTATCTGAAGCTGTTCACTTGCTCTACTGCCTCATTTAAAATTCGCAAGTTTACTTTCTTTATTTTTCTTGTGACAACCATGATCTTCGTCTTGTTGCCATTTATCTTCATCCCATACTGCTCACAGCTGTCATTTAGCTCCAGTAGCATATCCCTTAGTATCGTCTCCTCTTCTGCTAACAACGATATATCATCAGTAAAGCTTACGCAGTTTATTATTCTTCTTCTTCTTCTTCTTCCTACTTTTATCTCTCCCATGTTCTGAAAAGTTCTTCACCAAATCTAAGCAGATGTTGAACAGGGTAGATGATAAAGGGCATCCTTGTTGTATTCCTCTTCCTATTTCACTTCCTTAAGACATTTCTTCTCCTATTCTGACTCTGACTCGTTGTTTCATATAAAAGTTACTGAACAACCTCCTCTCTTTCCAATTCACACATTTTTTTCTTCAGGGTGTCTATCAGTTTGTTCCAATCCACTCTGTTAAACGCTTTTCTAAGTCCACAAATACTACATGCATTTCTTTACTCTTCTCTAGATATCTTTCCCCGATTGTTCGTAGTAGTCCAATTGCATCTCATGTACCTTTTCCTTTTCTGAAGCCAAACTGTTCTTCTTCCAACTGTTTTTCCATCTTAAAATATAAACGTCGATTCAGTATTCGCAGGAGAATCTTCTCCGAGTGCGATATGAGGCTGGTAGTCCTAAACTCCTTACATTTCCTGGCATTAGTTTTCTTCGGTATTGACAGCAACACCGTCTCCCTAAAATCTTCATTCATTCGCCTTTCTGATATATTTCGTTGCATAATGATAGAATTTCCTTCTTGTCTTCACCCAAATATTTCACTAACTCTATAGGGATTCCATCAACTTCTGTTGGTTTCTCATTCTTCATATTCCTAGGCGCTAGTTCAACTTCTCTTAAAATAGAAAATCCTTTTTTGTCTTTTGATACGGTTGCTTCGTCTTCCATGGCTAACTTATCTGGACGAGGTTAATGTTATGTTTTATTTAACGAAGCTCGCAACTGCAGAGGTTATATCAATGTAGCCGGATGTGCCGGAATTTTGTCCCGCAGGAGTTCTTTTACATGCCAGTAAATCTACTGACATGAGTCTGTAGCATTTAAGCACACTTAAATGCCATCGACCTGGCTCGGGATCGAACCCGCAACCTTGGGCATAGAAGGCCAGCGCTGTACCAACTCGCCAACCAGGTCGACTATCTGGACGATTCCCTGTCCCATATAACTCTTCTATATATTTCGTCCATGTGTTCAGTATTCCTTGTTTGTCTGTTATTTCATTTCCTATTTCGTCTTCTATCTTCATAACTATCTGTAATTTTTCTCCATATAGTCTACAAAATCGAAGGCCTTTTTAAAATCTACAAATAATATCTATGTGGGAATGTTAAATTCCCTATGTTTTTCAGTAACATGGGATTTGGAAAATATCTGTATTTCTGAACTCATTCTATTCTCCTGAAAGTGAAGATTCTGAAATTGCTGTTAATCTCTTCCCAATTATTTAATGTAATACATTTTGTATCCAATATTTAATAAGCTCATAAGTTTTCTGGATTATTTTGAATCCTTTTCTGTGCATAGCAATTGCTATCATTCATTCTTCTATCTCTCCATTGTCCAGAAAATATTTAAGAAAAAAAAATTGTACAAAAACTGTTAGGAGCATGATTCCAATGTTTATAAGTACTTGTACATAAATTAATGAATTTTCATACACGCATAAGTTTGTCATTGCGTAGAGTAAGAGTAGTACTTTAACTGCAGATGTTATTCAGTCTCGTAATTCAATGTAAACGAGAAATTATTGACAAATTTTGCTTGGAGTGCTCTGTCATAAGGACAAGGTTCTTTCACGCACCGTAAATCTACAACACGGCCTCTCACTTTACTCTCTTTTCGGGAAAAGCTATGTTAAGGAATTTATCGCCCTTCAAAATACATCCCCTTTGCCAGATTCGAACCCCACAAAACTGGAGCTGTGCTCGGGATAGGTTCGATTCCCGCTTGAGCTGATTTCCTGGTTGGGTTTCTTCTGAGATTTTCCCCAACTATAAGGCGAATGTCAGGTAATCCCATGTCTCTTCGGATTCGGCTCGCTCAATGTTATTTCGCCATCAATAGTTCAATCGATGCCAAATAACCTAGTATTAGATGCAGCTGGGGATTGAAAATTGATTAATAATTCCCCCTATTTGTCAGATTTAGCCCACATATTTCTTAAAAAAAGAAGGAAAGAAAAATATTGAAAGGAAAGAGGTTTTATGGATTTAAGCAGCAATGAGTGTTGTGGAAAAGTTGCTTGCGGACCAAGATGACATTTTCTAGAGATTTACAAATGTATTATCATGGTTGTGTTAAATGCATAGAGTTAATAAAAATTTATTTTGATATTCGTTAACATGTTTCATGCTACGCTAAGAACTTGTCAACACCTGGTATTATTACAGTCATCCTTGCGCTAGTCTATCATTGTAAACATGTTAATGTTAATATTGAATAAGTAATAATAATAATAATAATAATAATAATAATAATAATAATAATAATAAGTATAAGACAAAGTACATGATTATGTCTCGTGACCAGAATATTGTACGAAATGGAAATATAAAAATTGGAAATTTATCTTTTGAAGAGGTGGAGAAGTTCAAATATCTGGGAGCAACAGTAACAAATATAAATGATACTCGGGAGGAAATTAAACACAGAATAAATATGGGAAATGCCTGTTATTATTCGGTTGAGAAACTTTTATCATCCAGTCTGCTGTCGAAAAATCTGAAAGTTAGAATTTATAAAACAGTTATATTACCAGTTGTTCTGTATGGTTGTGAAACTTGGACTCTCACTTTGAGAGAGGAACAGAGATTAAGGGTGTTTGAGAATAAGGTGCTTAGAAAAAATATTTGGGGCTAAGAGGGATGAAGTTACAGGAGAATGGAGAAAGTTACACAACACAGAACTGCACGCATTGTATTCTTCACCTGTCATAATTAGGAACATTAAATCCAGATGTTTGAGATGGGCGGCAGGGCATGTAGCACGTATGGGCGAATCCAGAAATGCATATAGAGTGTTAGTTGGGAGGCCGGAGGGAAAAAGACCTTTAGGGAGGCCGAGACGTAGATGGGAAGATAATATTAAAATGGATTTGAGGGAGGTGGGATATGATGATAGACAATGGATTAATTTTGCTCAGGACAGGGACCAATGGTGGGCTTATGTGAGGGCGGCAATGAACCTCCGGGTTCCTTGAAAGCCAGTAAGTAAGTAAGTATTGTTATTAGTATTATTATTATTAATTTATATATGCGGAGACTAAGAGGAAAGCAGAAAATAGGAAATGCTGGAGCATGCTGGGTTTGCAGTGAAAGACCTCTCTTGAACAAAACATTATAAATGAACGAATGTTAATTTACTATTATCAGTATTATTATTATTATTATTATTATTATTATTATTATTATTATTATTATATTATTATTATTTGCTTGTCCTGCACTGTGGCTCAAGCAATAGCGTTTATGATAAAAACCAATAACACTACGTTAAGAAGAATAATTATGGGTTTTCAACAATATGTGTATTTCTTCCTCCAGTTATATTTATACCGAATTGAACTTCGTCTCCATAATTCTCATGTCCACTACTCTGTGCCATTGTGCATTTGTAATGACTATATTTTCTATGAAAAAACCAGGTTAATATACTGTCTCATCAACTCCCTATTCTCATGCATCTGACAGGAACTTAATACGAAGGTGTTCCAGAAAGTAAGTTTTTTGGGTCATTTAAGGAAGAAAGCATAATTTCATGGAAACATTTATTGGAACAAATACAGCAATTGTTGAGCTATTTTGCAACATATTCCCCACCGGAAATGAGACATTTGTCTTACCGTGAGCTCAACTTTTGTATCCCTGTGTCGTAGAAGTTTGCCTCCTGGGATCGGAACCAGTGTGTGACAGCCATCTGCACCTCTCTGTTGACCCCAAATGGATAAATATGGGTAATAATAGGAAATAATGGATAATTTGTAACGATAATTCGTTGCAGCAGAAAAGAATAGCCGTCTTACAAAGAGAAAGGGGTGAAAAGATAGTAAAATAGTAGAATAACTTATTCATATTTTTGCGGTTGGTGTACACGCACCTCAGTTTGAGAAACACTACCCTGAAGCTACTCCAATTTCTCCTGTTAATTGGCTATGAATATGCTTATTGTAACTTGTCATCCAAAATTACAACATTTAACAACACTGCTACACAGTGCTTCGGTTCATTGTCTTGGCCGCCGCAGGTCTACATGGAAAACTCATTCCCATATGGCCACTTGAGTACATACAATAGAGTTCTCCGCTCTGCTCGTGTCACGGCAGCGGAGGTAGAACATAAAAAATGTTTCTCTCACGAAACATAATATTGTGTTCGTGTATGCGCTTACGTGCGACTGTTTCTCTTCCAAGTTACATTTGTGATGTGGTCATACAGTACTACCATAAACTCACCGAAAGAGTTTAGTCGATTGACGAATTCTCGTCACATCGTTCTCCTTGACATCCATTTCTTCTCCATATCTTTCACTAGTATTCCCCGTTTTTCCATTGTTATCCTTGTCTTCCCTTGTTCTCCTTCTCTCCTCGTCTTTGCCTTGCCTTGCCCTTGTCTTCTTTGTCTTCCCCTTGTCTTCCTTGTCTTCCCTTGTTTTCCTTGTATTCCCGTTGTTCTCTTTCTCTTCCCCTTGCTTTCCATGTCTTCTCCTTGTTTTTCTTGTCTTAACCTCGTTTTCATTATTTTCCTCTCGTTTTCCTTTTCTTCTCTTGTTCTTCTTGTCTTCCCCTTTTTTTTCCTTGTCATCATCTTGTTTTCCTTGTCATCCTCTCACTTGTTTTCCTTGTTTTCCTTGTCTTACCTTTGTTTTTCTTCTCTTCCTCTTTTCTTCTCCTTGTCTTCTATTTGTTTTCTTTGTCTTCTCCCCTTGTTATCCTTGTCTTCCCCTTGTTCTCCTTGTCTTTCCATATTCTCCTTGTTTTTCCTTGATTTCCTTGCCTTCCCAGTATTATTCTTCTCTTCACATTGTTATCCTTGTATTCCCCTTGTTCTCCTGCTGTTCCCTTTGCTTTCCTTGTTTTCCTCTTTGGTTTCATTGTTTTCCCCTTGTTTTCCTTGTCTTCCCCTTGTTTTTCTTGTCTTTTCCTTGTTTTCCTTTTCATCCTCTTGTTTTCCTTGCCATCCTCTTGTTCTCCTCGTTCTTCACTCGTTTTCCTTGTCTTATCTTTATTTTCCTTCTCTTCCTCTTGCCTTCTCCTTGTCCTACATTTGTTTTCCTTATCTTCCCCTTGTTTTCCTTGTCTTCTCCTTGTTATCGTTGTCTTTTTCTGTCCTCTTTGTCTTTTCTTTGTTCTCCTTGTTCTCCTTGTCTTCCTCTCGAGGTCCTCGTCTTCCACTTGATCTCCTTGTCTTTCTCTTGAGCTTCTTGTCTTCCACTTCATCTCGTTATATTCATCTTGTTCTCTTTGTATTCTTCTTGTTCTCCTTGTCTTTCCAATGTTTTCCTTGTCTTGTCTAGAATGCACCACTACTGGCATCTAACAATCTTTTGACAAAGCGCGAGGAAAAGATACGATGAACGATTGATTCTGCGTCAAGCGAACAGAAGTGGTGCTATATTTTTCGAGACGGGAGATGACACTGCAAGGGGAATTGTGAAAAGTGCTGGTGGAATGGCGAGGGAAAATCTGGACAAACCCAAGAAAATCCCTCACAACAAATATAACTCCGCCATCGCCAAGGTTTGAACTTAGGTCTGCGGTCATGGTAAGCCTGCGCTTTGTCAACTGAACTGCGAAGGCTGCTTAGTCTTTTATAATAGGCAGCATCCTATTCGTTTCAAAAGAACTTCTCTTTTTAAATTTACTGCATAATCACTTTGTTTCATCAACAAACAGAATCATCATCAATAACAGAATACGAGGATCTATACTAGATACAAATCCAGGAGGTAAAAGGAGAATTAAGAATTAAGAATTACCCACGAAATCTCGTGAAGGGCAAGAGCCTCCTGACTATGCAGGATGGCTTGTCAAGCAGTTCCCGGTTAGCCACTTCGGGAATGATGATCATTTTTGTAATGTAATAGTTTAAGATGCTGTCTGGGTTAACACCTAAGGGTCCACTGTTCACTAGTCACTGTTTGGGTTGCAAGTCACTATATGATAAGCTTCCATTGTTGTCGGTCTTTCGCTGTTCTTGACCATAGATGACCGAATCTTTATCTAAGTTCGTCCGCCCACCTTGTCTTCCCTCTTCCAGCGTTGCGTTTGCCAATCCTTGGGTCCCACGTCGTAAGGATGTGTGTCCATCTGTTCGCGTTGAATCGCATCACGTGTCCTGTCCATTTCTTCTTCAGCTTGTCGGAAAAGGAGAATAGGAAGACTAGAAAACTAAAGTTGACTTGTTACAGATGTAGAAACTTTGGATGACGAGTTGGGCCTATGCATTGGCTCCATAATCAGGGAAGAAAGGAAATGAAACCCTGTCTGTTTGATTTTAAACCAAGAGCCATTCCTCAAGATTTTACCTATCATGTAGAAATATTGAATGACGAGTTGGACCTATGTATTGGCTTCATAATCAGGGAAGACAAGGAAATGAAGAACTGTCTGTTTAGTCTGTAATCAAAGAGCTATTATGCAAGAATTGGCATATATCAGATCTATTAACGTTAGAAAACGTGTTGGATCTACTATCGGCTCCATAATCAATGAAAACAGGGAAATGAAAAACTGTTAGATCTGCAACCAAGAGCTATTCTGCAAGAGTTGACGTATCACAGACATATCGCACACCCAGTAAAATACCGTCGTATGTCGAAAATCACATATTACTTTCGTAAATGATTTCCAAATCTGCTTTACTAGTTTGAGATATGAAATTCTAATAATAAAATAGTAAATTACCAAATGATTTGGTAAATATTTATTAAAATATTTTTACAGCAGTGTTTTAATAGGAAATAGAATATGTTTACAAATCACAATTTTCGAGTTACAACACTATTTTACTGGGAACAAACATTAGAAAACGTGTTGGATCTACGTATCGGCTCCAGCATCAGGGGAGAAAGAGGGAGGAAAATTTATCAGTTGAATACCTCATTATAGAAGGAACGAAAAAGTGATGGTCAAAACTTTAGGGATTAGAAGTAAAAACGAAGAGAAGTAAAAAAAGTTCCATCGGATGAATCAGGATTGCTCGAGCATATTTGCAGTTCTTCGTGGAGAAGACTAAACAGATGCATTCAAGTGCATGGTCAGCATTTTTAACATCTGCTGTCAAATTCTTCAGTTAAAATGTTCATACTGTACTGTACGTTGTTTACCCACAAACTCTACTGTTGTTCAAACAAGAAAGTTTCTTTTCTGCATGTTCTGTCACCTTTCTGTGATGTTGAAGCGAAAATTATGAATTTTAGATTCTCGTAATTGATAAATAAAATAAAATTGTCACTGCTTTTGTTGGAATTAGTACTTAGTATTCAGCGGGACCCAACCAGGACAGAATGACATTATCTCGCAAACGGTTAATTTGAGGACTCATGTTTACTGGAACTTTTTAGCTTCTCTTCGTTTTTGCTTCTCATCCCTAAATATTTTACCATCACTTCTAACTCGATCACGGCTCGAATAGGTAAGTTTCCCTTTCCTTACCATCCCGGATGATTGAGTCCATACGTACACTTTATACCAGATGTCTTTGGACCAGACCATAACAAGGGTCTCGATGCATTTCATGTTATCGCTGCGCTCCCATTGGTTGGCGAGTCATTACTTAGCTGAGAGCGTTGTAGACACTAGCGCGTGCATATCCTGGTTACGAGACGGTATTCAGAGACGCGTTCACTACTACAGTTCTATTGCGTCTAGCATCTGTGCGGTGTATGAGCAGACGACAGCAGTACAACTAGTGACTGATGCAAGAAGGTATGTTCAAAAACACATTACTTTAATTTTCACTTTTCGTTATATGAAAGTAGTCGGTCACTTAATTCATACACAGACATTTAGTAACGTGTGAACCGCGCTCTCTTGCATTTCGTTTCGTTGTTTAGATCTACTCCAAAGACATCTGAAATATAGAGTATAGTTCCGAAATTCTAATTGTTTCTACATAAAATTACTTGATGCGAGGATCGAATATCTCCAGACACTTTGAACGCCGTGCGAGTCTTACATGATTCTTAGAATAATTCTATATCCTCCTCAAAGAAAATTCTTTTTTGAAGGTCTAGAATAATTAATTGCACAAACGATTTCAAATGAATATAAAACAAGGACTGAATTTATAATCTGTGTTCGCTGCTCCCTGATGGCCCTAGGTCAACAGAAGGACCGTGAAGTTAAAATTGATATCACGAAATATTATCATTCTGCAGTTCTAGATAAGAGTTACTACTTGGAAGTATTCTTAGTCTCGAATTACATAACAGGCGCCGGAACAGAGAGCCCTTGCACTTTCATACAAACACTTTCAATCATTTTTACTTTTAAAACAATTTATAGGCCACTGGGTATATAAATATGTTCATTTTTCTGCACAGCAGAGCATAAACAACTTTTCTGCTGGAGTTGAGTTCGTTAAGACCTTCGTAATTAACCTCACTTTACTTGTTTACATACATTCGTGAATATCAGTGTTATTAGCTGCTAAAAAGAGAAGGCCGAATTTTCATGACATCTGATATTGAAACACTTCACTTACACATTAAGTAGTAGTTTGGACTTCTGTTGAATGGAGACGAATTACACACACACACACACACACACATATATATATATATATATATATATATGTATGTATGTTGATTTTGTGATGGTATACGACCGGGAAAGGTGTGAGTTCAATCCCTGTCAAAGGCAAAGAATAATATAATTTCCGGAATGGCTATCGAGATTAGCAAGTGTCCTATGAAATTTATAAGTGTAAATGAATTGGTCATGTATGTACATGAGTTGGCCATGGTTATTATAGTGAAGTTAATGCCTGTTGCATTGGACATTCATAAAATATGTTGGTAGTTATGTTAGCTTAATACTGAAATATGGAAAAGCATAGCAGATAGAACACTACTGAGGAATGGAAAACTAATTTTGTAAAAAAAAGTTTAATAATTGTTGTAAATTTTGAGAAGGAGAGATGTGTGTACATGAGTTGGCCATGGTTATTGTAGTGAAGTTAATGCCTGTTGCATTGGACATTCATAAAAGATGTTGGCAGTTATGTTAGCTTAATATTGAAATATGGAAAAGCATAGCAGATAGAACACTACTGAGGAATGGAAAACTAATTTTGTAAAAAAAAGTTTAATAATTGTTGTAAATTGTAGAGAAGGAGAGATGTGTGTACATGAGTTGGCCATGGTTGTTAATAGTGATGTTAATATTTGTTGAATTGGAAATTAATAAAAATGTTCGCTGATTATTTATCTTAATATTGAGATTTGCATCGAGAATTTTTGCAGTGACTGGAGCGTGATGGTGACAATTTACTTCTTCTATTTTCGATATTATAAAAGTAGAGAATTCTTTCTCTATGTCCGTCATGCTGTGCGCCTTCTGTTTATTTGAATAATTACTAATTAATAATATCAGTATGAATTCTCAAATTCAATATTAAAATTCATAAATAGGATCATTAATATACGGTGGCATTTTTTTGTTTTTATATCGAAGCCAATATAATCAATTTGAGTTTAGATTACTTTTTTTATGAAATATGTGAAGAAAAGCTTCATTCTTAACACTGTAATATTATGATAGGCCTATTGTATTGCAATCAGGCTTGAAAAGGTCATTTGAGTGGCAAAGAAATACATGTCACGAAAGAGATGAAATTATTAGATAATAAAAAAAGGTAGAATATTATATTAGACTAGAAGGAAAAGTGAGTATAACTTACTTCAGGAAAAAAATGTAAAGACTACATTTACTGTATAGGGTATTCATTAATTTTTTAATTAGTGTTTTATTGTACTTTACATATCAAGGTTTATTAAATTTTCTTATGTATTTCTTACTTCTCAATTTTAATTCGCTTCAAATGCTGAATTACGAACTTAATGGCAAATATTAGTAGTAAGAACTATTCAAGGAACTATTGTGGACTAATATGTATTGAGAAGAAGACATTTAGTTGGATGTAAATAGTTTAACTTAGGAAAGTATGAAGAGAATTTCATTGGGATGGAGGCGAAATTCTTCATATTCGATAATCTCACTATTATATAGCAGTGATAATAGCTGCGACAAAATCTACACTGTTCATAAACAAAATATGATTCCAAAGAAAAAGTCTTGAAAGTCCTTGACATTTAGCCTCAGTGTAAGGGTACTGTTTTATAAGAGTGTCATATTATGTGAATAATATGGTAAGGAAAATTCAAACGTGTTAAGCTAACACTAACAGATTCCAGGGAATTTGCAGTGTAATTAAATGGAAAGCGATACACAGAAATCGTAAAGACATTATAGGGGAGAGTTGCCTTATTTGTACCATTTTACACATTTTATGTTTTCTAATTTTAACTGACAAATGTTGAATCATTTCAATAGCGACATCTTAATTCCTGGTATGTTGGGAGGATTTTCCAAAAAAGAATAGTTTACTTCAAATTAACATAAAGTCATGACGTTCAGTTTTCTAAATGTCTGCAATGAGTACAAATTAGGCAACTAGTTTCCTAAATTGTAACATTGGGTTCCTAAATTGTACCACATTCATCAGGGCATCAAAGTTCTTGCTGTGGATGGTGTGTCCATCAAGCAACAGCACTACTGGCCTTTCTTTGGTAGGATGGACGGAGGAAATGAATTGTTGCATCCATTTGACGAACAATTCAGAGTTGATGTAACCAGTTTCTGAAACTGTAATAATAATGACCGGTGGAGCACCAACAGACAGATCATAATCATGGGAGGAACATATTGACCAGATGCACTGGCACATCGTTGTATTCACTCCATTTTCTCCGCTCGATATCACACCCACTTCTTTCTTGCCTTTCCTCGCTACGATTTTATGTGTCTTCTTCTGTACTGTGGAGAAGCCACTTTCGTCCACATTGAAAATTCTCGTGGATTCCAATTTGTATCTTTCACTAATGTTTTCCAGCAGATCGAAGAATTCATAGACACGTTCCTTGTTGAATCCTTTCGCTCGAGCAATGGATGTTGCCATGGGATGCCTCTTCAGATAGGCTGTGCATAATACCATTTCTTCAATGCTTGGTCCTTTTCACGATCGAAATTAAGTGGCAGTCCATTTCTCTCAGCTATATCAAAAGCAAGTTTCCTAACATCTGTTGGAGTTAATCCAAATATCATTTATTCAAACTTCAGAATGCGATTTTCAAGTTCATTTTCAATTTTTTGCCGAAAATACTGTGGTTCTTCCAAACGATTTCACATCTCCATTACCAATTACGTTTTTGTTTTTCGCATGTTTTAGTATTGTAGGCTTAGGCACATTGTACATTCGGGCACATTCATTTATTCCATGATCGCCATTCATATATGCAGCAACAATAAGATTTTTGCCGCTCTGGAATTAATGTAAAATGTAATTATAATTTGTTACAAAGGAAGAAACTTAAAAACGCCAGAACATGAAATGTGGAAATTATTCGATTAAATTCTAAATGCATAATTTATTGTGTTTATGCTATTTTTGTCACAGTAATTTTTATTATTTGTAATGAACGTCTGACATCACTATTTTAAATTCAGAATTGAATGTGTTTTATTTCCTAAAAATAAAAATTACAGTATTATATTCATATTGAAATCATTAGAAGTTAATAAATTATAATTGCTGATTTAAATTAGGTATGTTTTTCTTCATACGTCACTATAATTTCAAACATATATAATGAAAATTCTCTATATTGTACCAGTACATTATAGAAAACTAAAGCCGCTACAAAATACGCTACCTCGCCATGTTTTCTTTGTTAAATTCTTGCTGCTTAACAGTTTCTAACAGAAGTTTGTAACTTAATGACAATTACAATATATAAATGTAGTTTTAAATAATATAAAGCATTGTGGACTTCCACTTACCTTTCGGAAGTAATTGTTGTAGCCAGGTAGCGCAAAAACTAGATTGAAACTACCTAAAACAAGTTTTTTCACTTCACGTCTGCACAACACAACCCATAGGCTTCGTCTCTCATAAAATGGCATATTTGTAGATGTAGTTCACAATGTTTGACGTAGATGACAACACTAATGAAGGAACCAATTTTCAAGACGGTGATAAAATTTGGGCAACGGTACAAATTACGCAACTCTCCCCTATTACAATACTATAATATAACAATTATATTATAAGCCTATAAATCGGAATGTTGAAGCTTTGACAAAACAGCTTTGACTACAGATTGAAGTAACAAAGATGAGATTTTTGGGAGCTATAGTTCGAAAATATTTACAACATTCTAAGACAGAGACAAGAACCCCACCAAATACGTTTAGTGTTGCTGAGAGAAAATGTGACTATCATCGTCGCTGCTTTGAACACATATTCAGAATGATAGAGGACAGAACACCACGAGTCCTTTTTGAGTACACTGCAGCAGGCTATGTCGCTCTTGTGATAGATACTCAAATATGCGAAAAAACAGCTTAAGGAAAAAGTAGAAGTTAGAAGGAATTAATGGATATATTTCTTGTTCGTAATTGTCATACTGCACACATATTCTCAAATTTGACTATTTAAATTTGATATTTATTTATACTACATTTATTATACAAAGCATAAAAAATTAGGAACACCGGTATGAGTAAGCCTCGTGTTCGAGTGTAGTTTCATCTAATATAAGAAATCCAAAAGTTAATAAGCAGAAATATTACTATTAGAATATTATTATAAAAAATACAAAATAAAAATGGGCAGGTATTTTGATTTCACATCACTTACTTAAAATACGCTATTTTTAAATAAAGAGTGGAAGGTAATTACAACGAAGTTGTATCCGATATTAATTCAATCATACTTAACAACTCTTATGGCCGGTTTTTCCAAGTATTGTTAGAAAATTTAACGACTGTTAAACTCTAAACAGTTTGTTAATTAATAAAACTGTATGTTTTCAACACCAGTTCGGTTTAACAGATTGTTAACAGTTTGTTAATTTTAAATGTAGGATTTCGGGCAGTTAACTCGTTTAACAGTTAGTTAAATATGGCCGATGTCTCCACAGCTGTTCGAACAAAAGTTGCTAAATTAATATTTTGTGTCTCTCTGTAGGGAATGTTTAGCATATGACTGGTAATATAACATTTAAAAATTACTTTGGATTGTTTAAATACATCAGTGTTATTTTATTTCTTTCGTATTTCGTATCCATAATAGCAATGAGGAAATATAACCTTACTTTGTAATTATTATTAGCACGTCACCTACAACTTTCATTTGTCAACTGTTTGTTTATGGAGCGTGGCCTACTATAACAGGTTGTCATTTTATGCAAGTTTCATGACTCACTCTATAATATAGAATTTAAAGATTAATTTTAGCCAATCAAAAATTGTCTTACATGTGTAGAATCATTACCAACTGCTGTTGAGTAGTTAAAATAGTGCTAACAGACGTTATAGTTAAGTGTTGGTTATCTTTAACAAAATTTTGTTGAAAAAATGGGAAATACATTAACAAAGCGTTAAAAATAAACAGACTGCTAATTTAACATTCGTTAAGCAAAATTAAACATTACTTGGACAAACTGGCCATTAATCTTTAAACTATGACCCTCAATTAGATTTCAGTTGATCTATTAAACAAAAATTAAATTTTAAAAGCAATTATATCTCTTTAGCTATTTAAATTATGAATAGGGTAAATTAGGGTCTGTTGGATAGTCGGGCATATTGGACACTTTGTACTTTAACGTGTTACCTCGCCCCTTGTGGGCACCACATTCTGCTAGAAGTCAATGACGGAAGTAACCACGAGTGGGGCTATTTACGTCAATGACTTCTAGCAGAATGTGGTGCCCACAAGCGGCGAGGTAACACGTTAAAGTACAAAGTGTCCAACATTCCCGACTGTCCAACAGACCCTAATTTACCCTAAGTGTATTATAATTTTTTTCCAACTAATTTTAAAATATTGTATTATTGTACTGACGATTGGCACTATATCAACTACACTATTATATTGTAGCACCTATTATCTATTCTTTTTTGTCTTGTTTTGTTTTTCACTATTATGTAAGATTTTGTATATATATATATATATATATATATATATATATATATATATATATATATATAAAATACAAAAGAAAAGTGAGCAGGCATTTTGAATTCGCATCACTTACTACTTAAATTACAACGAAGTCGTATCCGATATTAATTCAATCATACTCACAATTCTTTATCTTTAAACTATGATTATCAATTAGATTTCAGTTGATCTATTAAACAAAAATTAAATTTTAAAAACAATTATATATAAGCCACCTATAATTGGAAGTTTGCTTCTGTTTGTGGTGAAGTTTAAATTAATTAAATAAATGTGACAGAAAATATTATTCTGTAAGACGAAAGAGTTATTTTAATAAATGGTTACGTTATAACGACACTGAACATTATATAAATTGTAAAAATAAGTCTTGTTTAATAATTTTATTGTGTTTCCAAGCTGTATCATACGTAGTAGGTTTTTATGCGTACGTCTGAATGTTTCGAAATATCGAGTTCCAAGCGGGAATCCCGAGTAAAGACCAAGGTTGCCAACTATTGCAATGTGACATTCTACAGTATGTGCAGCCGGAAAAACTTTATGACATCCTACATACAGATACTATACTAATTCTTTGTGTCAGTATTTTCATTTTCGTGCTAGTTTTTATTCCCGCACAAACACTAGGCTTATCTAAGAAATTTCAGGAGATTTGCTTATTTACACTAGAGATAATTTTTGTTCCAAATCCTTTGAGTTTTTGTCTTTTGTTTTTGTTCTGACGAAGATGCATATTTTCACAATTACATAAAAATGCGCCAAAACTACAGTTATTCTATGTTTTTTTCATACACATAACATTCGATAAACTATAAAGACCAACTATGAGTCTACAATAATTGAATACTTTAGGGATTACTATCATATACAAGGATAGATTAAAGTCTTTGGACTATTGTCTGGAGCAAGGAGAACAATTTCAAAATTCTCAGTTGAATTATTATTATTATTATTATTATTATTATTATTATTATTATTATTATTATTATTATTATTATTATTATTTTCTCATATTTCCTCATATTTTTGTACTTTGTACGTCTCGTTTATATTTTTGACTTAGGGAATGTTCACATTTTATTATGCCTTTTCCTTTCTTTCTATGTGTTGTATACTATATCTCATTTCTACTGACTTGTCGTTTACATTGTCTTATGATTATCTACTTCACTTTTTTGTGTGTGTGCTGTATTTTGTAAATTTGAAGAGTTTCTTCGTAGTGCAGTTTTACTCCTTGTTGAGTATTAGAGAAGGCCATGTGGCCTTAACTCTGCGAGGTTAAATAAACTATTATTATTATTATTATTATTATTATTATTATTATTATTACTGAAGGGCAGGTGCTCTTGTGGAAAAAAATATATATACTATAATCCATAAATATTTAATTAATATGTAACTCGATATGTGTAACATGTATTATATTCAAAACTTTGCCAAATTTAACTGTTAACTTCAAGTTTATTCTTGAAGACTAGTGCTAAATTGAAACATAATTCAACACACTAATATAATTTACATTATTTGTACATATTATAAAATAAATGGAGCAATAATGAACATAAATTTTGATATTCATGAAAAAGACAAAATTAAAGTGACACAGTTATTGTTTTTTTTTCTCTTAGCATGAATGCTTCTCAATATTAATTTAATTAATTATTAATCCTGTCGACCTCGGTAGCATAGTCGGTATAGAGCTGGCCTTCTGTGCTCGAGGTTGCGAGTTCGATCCTGGCCTAGGTCGATGGCATTTAAGTGTGCTTAAGTGCGACAGTCTAATGTCAATAGATTTACTGGCATGTAAAAGAACTCCTGCGGGACAAAATTCTGGCACATCGGCGACGCCGATATAACCTCAGCAGTTGCGAGCGTCGTTGAATAAACCATAATTTAAAAATTATTAATGTTAATATGATTCAGATTTTTAATTTTTGGGAATAGTCAATATAAAATAATGAGTAATTAGGTGTGCTCCCTTTAGGCGGCACGGTCTGAAAATTCGTCGGTTCGAATCCCGTCTTAGACACATGGATGGATGCCCCTTGTTAAAGTTCTGTTCTGTGTCTATCTATCAATAATAATAATAATAATAATAATAATAATAATAATAATAATAATAATAATAATAATAATAATAATAATTATAATTATAATAATAATAATAGAAGTAGTAGTAATAATAATAATAATGATAATAATGATAATAATGATAATAATAATAATAATAATAATAATAATAATAATAATAATAATAATAATGTAAAGTTACTGGAAAATTTATTTTAAATCTAAGCATAACATTTTACATTTCAACATATCTTGAAACATGTAAAATTGTAGTTTTATTATAGATTTGATTCGACTTTTCGCCATTCTCTTGCAAGAAATGTTTGTATGCATGGCACAGTAAAATAGTAATCATGATGATGGTAATAATTAATAATAATAATAATAATAATAATAATAATAATAATAATAATTATTATTATTATTATTATTATATATATATATATATATATATATATATATAAGTTTAGGAGATAATGGAGTATTCAAGGACTTCCTTATAAATTTGTTTTTCTAAACTCCTGAAATTTATACTTGCAACAAAATGAGCAAATTTTACTATTAATCTAATTTAAAGTATACCCTTTTAGGCACACGAATTTCCAAGATAATTTCCGTATTTTATTTACGTTTCTTAGAACAGAAGTTCGTTGCGATTCATGCGCGTGGAAAAGTGAGGATATAGCATTGGTTACGAAGATTGTGCAACTTGTGCGAGGAAAAGAACTGGAATAACAATATTCGTCTATGACGGATGTAGGCCTACAAAAATCGAACGACTGACGTACATACATTTTTATAGCTTTACATCCAGAGTACAATCTAAATATACTGTAGAATGAGAAGGTTATTGTAGGTTTAATTTGTAATTTAGTAAATACAAAAATATTCTTTGTTCTTAACTTCTATGATAAAATGACTAGCTTTCATTAATCAGGTATTCTTGTCGTACTTTAATTTTTATTGTAATTGTAATTGTAAATTTAATATTAATTGTAATCTTATTGTTCATGTTATAGTTGTAATCCCCTGGTAGAGGGGCAGAGAAGGCCTGACGGCCTTATCTCTACCAGGTTAAAATAAATAAATCTAAAAATAAATCTAAATCTAAGGGCACCAGAATTTTAATTTCTGACAAACAGTGTATCTGTATTGATATAAGACTTTTACTTAGGATGAGTTGTGGAGAATATTCCGGGTTTTTCGATCATGCGCTTGTAAAGTTTGTTGTCTGAACAATTGTATATATAATTTATATATTTGTATTTAATAAATGTGTTTATTAAAATCGTGGCACATTTAGTTTCAAACGCTGTTTTCCGAAACCAAATTTTTTCATTTTTTTTTTTTTCAAATTTTTAAATTTATTTATTTAATACATTACACTTGAGCTACATTAGACATTGCAGCCCGAAAGAGCAGAAGCTCGTGATCGGGCGGAGTTAGATCAGTTATACAAAATATATCACAAAATTAAGAGAGTTCAATGAACACAATAACTTTAATATATGGTGAAATACATAGCATATGTAATAATATAGCCTATACATATAGAAAATACAAAAGTACACGAATATTAGAGTATCAATTTTTAACTCAATTAGCTTAAAATAAATACAAAACAATTAAATACTTAATCTAATTCGTTTCCTACATCTATGTGTGTTAAGTGTACTTAGTTCAGGGTAAGCTCTAATTAATGCATTATATATTCTGGGTCCAAAAGTTCTGTTGTGTTTTAAAATCCAGGAGTTGCGTGGCATTTGGGGGTGCTTAGAAAGAAACTGTAGTTTTGTCTCGTACAGTATTCATGAGAATCAAATTTAAATTTATTGTGATTTTTATGGAAGTGTTATTAGTACACTTTGTAGAAAAACTATTTCAGCTGAACATATGAAATTTTCAAGCTCGCTTACCAGATGTATAATAATGCTAACCTATGAAAATTATTAAAATAAACTAAAATTGTTGTGATCTACATTTCATTATATGAGAGAAAAATAATTTTTTAATAATGAAAAAATTCGAATATGACCCAACAAAGAAATTAAAGAAATCCTATTCTTTCTGGAAAGAGTGACTTCTACTATTCCTAAATCCATGTGATTATTTTTTTAATCTAAAGTGTAGGAAAAGATAAAATTCTATCAATGCATGTGCATGTACTGTTACTTATCTTACAAATGTTACTATTTTTTAAGAAGTACAGCAATGTATTAGAATTTGTAGTGCATATTTAAAGAGGAAAAAGGGGATATAATAAGAAAAAAAAAAGAGAATATAAGATATGACGAAGTAAAAATAATGTGGTTATATTTCACAACTTTCTGCATGACTTAACAACCAGCTTCCTTTATGATTTAATTTTAGGGACTAAATTTTGAAACTATTTGCATATTCCATATTCACAGTCCGGTAATTTGAATAACCAAGCATAACAGACGCAAGAATATAGGTATTCCTTCTACATATAGATCAGTATAGGTTTGGAAACGTTTGAGAAATAAAATATTCACAAGGTCACACAATCTAGTTCTTCACAATTGCTACAACTTAAATTCTGGAGCTACATCAAATAGAGTTCATTAAAAACTTTAACAAATTACCATTTCATCGTATTCTACAACTAAGATTGTAGTGTTCAGTATTCCAGTACCTATGTATTGTGTGACTGAAGTGCAAAAGTCAGTTACAAAATACTATTGCTAACCTGGAATGGACATCGCTGAGTGCACTGGTCCTGGAAGTGGACATCCAGTTGGGGCGCGTGGCTGGAACCAAAGGGTTCAGCCACTTGGACTAGCAGAGCCAGGAACAGGTACACTAGGAACATTGTTGTTGAGGCGACAAACCGGTGCTACAAGTGGCACATCACTGCCATTTCCCAACCACAATAATAGCGTCTATATTCTCTGTCACTAGCTAATCACGTTCATCTTCTAAATTGCATCGGAGATATTCGACTATAATTGATTAAATGTCAAACTAAAGCACTAAATCACTTGTCACGTTATGGTGTCAATTACACTGATCTACAACACAGTTCTCTTATGGTCTTTGATGTCTGTACACAAGCACAAGTTTGATTTCTTCTATATTCAATCTCCTTGATGTCCAAACGATCTATCGTTTTTATTTTACAAAGAATTTAATCTATCATAAATTGTTGTGACAAGTTTACTGAAAGAGTTTCAAAGTCAGTGACAAGACACGCAATATTTGTAGCAACTGAAATGCCCGAAAAATTCTTACAATATAAACAGTGATCGAAATTATTCGATCTGCTTCGTTTAAAAATGTGAATCTTAATTGTTTGGTCTGTGGAGAAAGTAGTAGCTACAAATCGAGTGGAACTATTGAATCACTTTAGATATCTGATGTAAAATTCTCGTGCGCTCTTATCTTAATGCAGTATGTATCGCAGTTATTTTCGTACGTAATTTTAACGGACAGTTCCGTTGACATAAAGTTAACACAAACACTTAATGACAACTATACAAACTTGGCTATAGTATTATATTAAAAACGTTGAGCGAAATTCTTCGATCGGTTCCGTCCAGAAATATACAAATCTCATCGACGTAAACTGTCCGATCCTTAGCAACTGTTGAGTCACTTGGTTTTAATGCAGACGAAACTCCCGCCTAATGAAGAGCAGGCGCTGACTGAGGGGCCCGGCCAATGCTAGACCCGCATGGCACACAGTTCGGCACTCGACTGCCATGCCGCGCAGACGGGGGGACTCAACTGCTGCTGCCACCCAATGTCCGCCCGTCAGTCCATGAAGGGGGGAGGGAACTCATCATCAGGCACGGGAAGTCACTCACTTTACTAGTTTGCTATAGTTGAGCAGTCACTGGCCTCGAAAATCAGCAAGAGGGGGAGGGGGGCAATGAGGGTACATTTTTTTAATTTTGATGCATGATAATTCGCAGCTCTATATTTCATATTGTCATTGTACACTAATGTAAAGTGGCTGATGGATGGTCTCCGTGCGCTTATCACGAGATTTCAGTTCAAATCACAGACCCGAACTTCAGCTCAGTGCTCCATTATTCGGATATCCTGAAAAGTGTCTAGAAGATAGGCTGGTACTTGAAGGGACAAGAACATTTACTGGATGTCAAGATAATTAGATTAAATTGCAAATCTCCCGTGATAAAGACGATGAAGACAAGGATGTTGATGATGAAGACGTTAAGAAAAAGTAAAACAAGAACAGATTCATTTTAATTTCATTATTGATTCTTTATTACCAAATTGCAATCAATTAGGGGGCCGGATTTTCATTATCTAAAAGTTAAAAATAACAGCGAATATTATATACCATTAGTTGTGTCTAAAATATGTAAGGTAAGAGCCTGGTTTACACTGCTTACACTGCTTTGCTAAGCACATGGTATCGTTTAAGGTGTAAACCGTGCGGCACAGATTCTATAGATTTCGGAGTCAGTGTTCATCAGATCGTAATAAAGGACCCAGTGACAATGAGGATTCTACCTGAGATAGAGAATATGTTTGCTGGTCTTGAACTATAATACTTTGCAATACTAACTTTGACTTATAGCATCATGATCGTCCGTATCAACTTAATCTTTAAAAAACTTTGCAATTTAAAGTAAAATGTACATTAGGCCTACATAAATGTTTCTAGTCCAATAATGATGATGATACGAGAACAAAATGACATGGATTTATCCTGCTATTCATTTCTACACTTGCTCCATTTTCGCCATCTTATCATCGCATCATCTTCATGATCAAGAACGAAAGACGACTTGCAATTTTCCCTAATTTTCATTTAAATGTTTCTTCATAATCGCTTTAACGTTTAACATCAACTCCTTTTTACGTGGCTACGTCTTTATTAGAAGTACAAACAGAAAAAAATGTCACAATCTATGTCTAACAGGAAGCAGTGACGTCATTCATTAATCAGATTATAGCGCACCCGTAGTAGTAGGCTATTGCTGCCAGAGTGTGTAACAAGACGTAATGACGTCATGAATTGAACAATGAGCAAATGCTGGGTAACTTTCGGTGCTGGACCCCGTGCTCATTTCACCGGCATTATCACCTTCATCTCATTCAGACGCTAAATAACCTAAGACGTTGAAAAGGCGTCGTAAAATAACCTACTAAAATAAAATAAATGAACTGAACAAGCACGAAAACGTAGCCAATCAATGAGATTTAAAAATCTTGTTTTATATATTATTTTTTGTTCCACTTACCTAGTACCATCATCATCCTAAAGTTTCGACCTTTTTAATTTTTATTTGTTAGAGGCGAGTTTTCTAATGATCCTCTCGTGTTTGCTATGTGAAATGATTAGCCTAAAAATGTCCCGTTAAGGGCAAAGGCCTCCTCCTATAGAGGTAGAGCTCTATTTGTCTCACGCGGTGAGCTACTCCGCGTAAGAGATGTTTGTAACCTTGGAATTGTTCACTTGGTTCACATTCTGCACTGTTTGGTATTGTTCGCTTGTTTCTGTCGCACTGGTTTTAGTCGCTGTTCACTTGTCTTCTTAGGTTTTTCCAGCCTTCCCTAGATCTTGCTCTGCTTGACCAATGGCTTCCTACACATTCACTGAAGAGGTCGGCCCATCATCTTCTTGGTCTTCCGCGTGATCTCTTGCCAATGCGGGGATCCCATAGTGTGACTTTCTGCGTCCATCTTCCGTCTCTAAGTCGTGCAACATGGCCTCCCCAATCCCATTTGGTGTTGGTGGCTTGCAGTGCTGGATCTTTAATTGCTGACATCTTTTGTAGCACTTTGTTTGGAACTCTGTCCCTCAGTGATAAGCCTAGTATCCTTCTCAGCATCTTTCATGTAATCTGTCGAATTGACAGTTATTCATACAACCGTTATATTTGTCCAATCCTTCCTTTCTTCTTTGGCATATTTTACAACATAGGTCACCTGCGTAGTGCAGTCGGTAGCCCAGCGTTTATTTGCTGATCCAAAACAGCGCTCTGTTGTAGGTTGGATTTCCGCTTGGGTTAATTACCTACTTGGCTTTTTTCCGAGGTTTTATCCTAGTTTAATAAGAATTTCATGTAATTCTATAACCAATCCTCGGTTATTTAGCGTCGATGAGATCGGTGATAATGAGGTGGTGATATCTACCAACTACAACATAATTCAGTAACATATTATACATTTTATAACTTAGGCCAATTGTTCCCAAAGTGTGCTCCACGGATCACCAGGGATCCGCCAACACTTATTAGGGGAACCCGCGCTTGGTAATAACCTATATGTTTTGAGGTAAATAACATATAAAACTATCGTTCTTTCGATGCGATTGCACAGTACTGTACGCGACTGTACTTGTAAAAGTTAGTATATCGCCAAGGGTACATGACCAGATCTCATCCTTGCGTGAGCTGGCCTTCGAGCTGTTGTAAAAAACACGATTTTCTTTATTCAGTTAAGGTAGGGCTTAGTCTGTTCTATTGAAAATTTTTGTCTGCTTGGCGAGGATGGCGAGTTATTAGTTAGTTCTTACTGCTTGGTGAGTGTCAATGTTTGCACTTTTTTCTTTCGGGACTACTGCATGTTTAAGAACTCACTGTTATGCAAGGTAATTAATGTTGTTGTAGACATATTGTTGATGTTAAATACGTACAGAATATAAATACTTAGGCCTATTTACTTATGGCTTTTAAGGAACCCGGAAGTTCATTGCTGCCCTCACATAAACCCACCATCCTGTGCAAGATTAATCCAGTCTCTACCATCATATTCCATCTTCCTCAAATCCATTTTAATATTATCTTCCCATCTACGTCTCGGCCTCCCCAAAGGTCTTTTTCCATCCGGCCTCCCAATTTACACACTAAATGTATTTCTGGATTCGCCCATACGTGCTATATGTCCTGCCCATCTCAAAGTCTGGATTTAATATTCCTAATTATGTCAGGTGAAGAATACAATGCGTGCAGTTCTGCGTTGTATAACTTTCGCTATTCTCCTGTAACTTCATCCCTCTTAGTCCCAAAATGTTCCTAAGCACCTTATTCTCAGACAACCTTAACTTCTTTTCCTCTCTCAAAGTGAGAGTCCAAGTTTCACAGCCAAACAGAACAACCGCTAACAGAATATAAATATGGAGGCATATGAAATTTATATCAATATTAATCTAGCAATTAAATGAATTTAATTTAAATTAATTTGAGGATTCGTTAATCTTTTTTCGACACTAAAGGGGTCCTCGATCAAAAAAGTTTGGGAACCACTGACTTAGACACAATCCGATTAGGCTAATGAGTGTTGCTCTTTTGATTTCGGCTTTCAGTAAATTGCTGTCAGGGAGTTTTATCACAAATGCTATTAATTATTCGTTTTTTTCCAAGTTTATACGTGGGAGTTTTGTTGATGACATGAAAAGAATTTGAAAGATGATATTAATAAAATGTCCTGAAATCCAAGTAATAACAGTAATAACACAAGTCCTTCCACTGAGTTACAAAAGTTAGTTGTGATGATTGCTATTATTATTATTATTATTATTATTATTATTATTATTATTATTATTATTATTATTATTATTATTATCATTATTATAATTATTATTCATCTACTATTCTTGTCGGCCTGGGTAGCGCTGGCCTTCTTGTGGGTTCGATCCCGGCCCAAGTGTCCTTAAATGCGTCAGGATCATGTCAGTAGATTTACTGGCATGTAAAAGAACTTCTGCGGGACAAAATTCCGGCACACCGATAACCTCGATAGTTGCGAGCGTTGTTAAATAAACCATAATTTACTTTTCTACTATTCTTACTGCTTATTTTCAGTTTTTGCTTAATTCAGTTCATTAAGTGTAATAATAGTAGTAGCAGTAGTAGTAGTACCAGTAGTAGTAGTAGTAGTAGTAGTAGTAGTAGCAATAATAATAATAATAATAATAATAATAATAATAATAATAATAATAATGATAATAATCCGAGGCACGACAGCCCATGAAGGACCATGACCGACCAGTCGGCTGCTGGTCTCACGTCCACATGCCGAAGCAGAGGTGGACGATCATTCAACCAGAATGGAGGTATCATGTGGTTAGCACGATGATCCCCCAGCCGTTATAGCTGGCTTTCGTAACCAGATTTCGCTACCTATCGCAGCTCCTCAAGTGCATCACTATGCGGGTGGGCACCGATCCCGTACACTGGCCGAAATCATGAGAAAATGTCTTCCCCCATGAGTGCTCGAACCAGCGAACCGTAACGCGAGTCCTAAGCCTTAAATTTCATTAAGTGTAACGAAATGAAATTTGTTATAATTATTTTATTCGCTCTTATTCATAGACAATAATACTGATATTATCATTTTGTCATTTTTATTATTTTAGTGGGTTATTTTATGACGCTTTATCAAGATCTATGGTTATCTAGCGTCTAAATGATATGAAGGTGATAATGCCAGCGAAATGAGTCCAAGATCCAGCGCCGAAAGTTACCGAACATTTGCTCTTAATGGGTTGAGGGAAAACTCCGGAAAAAAACCTCAACCAGGTAGCTTTCCCCAACCAGGAATTCAGCCCGGACCCGCTCGTTTAACGGTCAGGCAGGTGGACTGATATTATTAATTACAAACTTAGGAAATCATGTATTGTTACAGAAATGCTCTCACAATGTAGCAGGTATCAAGTAATACGGATCTCTCTTAACTCTAATCAGGATTTTTTAATTCAATAATTAATTTATTACTAAAATTCTAGAGTTTGGAATGATATTATCTTTTTTTGAAAATATAATTATATAGGACTAATAGTATAGGACTATTGTATTATGTTGACTCCCCCATCCGTTGAAAATCCTCACTGAATTTAATATATTTTCTGATATAACTTGTGTTCAATTTGATTAGAATTTTTATTTGTGTAACAGTGTTGGTCATCGGTGTGGTATAACTGTTAGCCAGTGAGACTAGTGCTTTTGATTGAACTATAGCATATATTTGAATCCCGCTTAAATGATTATCTGTTCTGTTTTTTTCTGAGGTTTTCCCAACTGTTAGGCGAATGCCAGGTATTCCGATAACAAATATCCTGCCTCATGTGTCTATCAAGATTTATAAAGCGTTCGCCAGGAAACAGGTTTTGCTCAGATAATTGCTGTCGGCCTTTTAAGGCCTGCGCAGACCAAGGTGAATGCGAAAGCAAGCGTGAACGCGAACTATATCTATTCAACACTCGGATGGTAGTGCAGTGATACAGTCCAGCACGCGAGCAGTTGGATGGTCAGGCGAACAGAACGTACATGTAGGGTTGAGCGCTCAGTTCCCTCATCTTCCCTCAGCTGATAGTACAAATTCTTAAACTCTCCTTTCATCTCTCTTAACTTATTAATTGTATGCATCCATATCCTATGGCGTTTCCTCTTATTGGGGGGGGGGGATATGTTCTGGTCAAAGAGAGAAAAATATTACATTTATAATGTTCTTCTGTGGTATCACGCTGTACATTAAGTTGACAATGTGTCTTAGTTTTTCAGTGTATTTATAAATGAAATTATTTTCAAGTAGGACCTAAATGTAATTACAATAAGTTACGAAGTGTATTTCCCTCTCTGTGGCTTTATCATCATCTTCCAAGGCTGCTGCTACAAGATAACATTCTTCTTCAAATTAAGAAGAATCCATGTTCGTCACGATGCCGCCCTCAGAAAACTGTTCGGTCACGGAGTTTTCGCGTTGGTGTGTTCCTAATAGTTCGCAAATAGTACGTGATCGTGTTCGCATTCGCATCCGCCTTGGTCTGCGCAGACCTTTACTGTTATAGAAAGAACGCAACTACCGAGGAAACGAGTGAATAGTGTGTACATTTCTCCTGGATCGAACGTGTTTTGGTTGTGTGGACAGATAATACAGGCTGAAGGGACGTCAAGGTTAGAGCATTAGTATACAGCTTACTTCCGTTCGGTGCATATCAGTTTAATTCGTTGTAATGCACACATTAGAACATCAAATCTTCATTTATGATACATACTGGGAGGACATATACACTACGAAAAAATCATATCCTGGCGTTTAACAACCATCTGAATCAACAATATAGAATTTAGTGAAAAAAAAAATAGAGAAACCGTCTCACTTCGAATAAAAAATGTAGGCGCTTAAATCGCGTTCTAACTTAAGAAAAACTCTATGCTATAAGCAATAGGCTAGAACTGTCTCCCACTGTTAAGAAAGTGACTAAAGAGACTGATGTGTTTAAGACATCAGCTTGGAAAGGCGACGAAATTGTTAAAACTAGAGCCTTATAAAACAAGTCATTCATAAATCGAATGAAACTGACCATGTGTCTGGGTTCAATTGTATTGATAGAGACGAAATCTTTTCAAAATACGTGAAATTTGCATTACAGAATATGGTCGACAGTTCCAGCCTTTTTTATATGGTAAGTAAGGCAATAAATTACATCTTTAGTGTAATTTATTAATTTATGTGCCACAACAGAGCAAATGCCCCAATTACAGAACATTATACAAATTATGTTTTCTAGCTTAGGTGTACTGTAATACAATTACAACTACAAGTACAAAAAGGTAATACAATAATATAGCCTACATACAATAGTGTTAACATGTAAATATAACACGGAAGGAAAAATAAAATGAAACAAATCTATTGGAAGACTGTGTAAGCCGCGAGACTTTATTGCCTAAGACTGACGTGCTAAGTTACTCTGTGCATACATTTACTTGCACATATCGCTTTTCGAACGGCGTCTTATTAAGCGAAACCTGTTTCCAGGCATACAGTCTTTATATTATCCCACTTTATACAGCGTCGTTAAATAACTGATTAAAATAAGTTATTCTTCTGTCGGTTCTGATGTGATGTTTCCAATACGTCATTATCATTAGGCCTATTATTATTATTATTATTATTATTATTATTATTATTATTATTATTATTATTATATTGGCAGGGAATAGCAACACTTTTAATCTAAAATTTATGTTATCAGTAGGGGGGATGTTGATGACCTAAAATTCTACTTAAAATGATCATTAAAATGTCCTTAAACTAATGGAAAGATGAAATGAAATTAAAAGAAAATGACATTTAAATACTATTTACCGTACTCGCACCACAACATCTAAAAAATTAGTCACCTTGTTTCCATAACTGCTCTGCAAATCTCAGAGAGAGGAGGCAACTTCCTGGGATTTGACTAAGAACATGCAAAAAAAATAAGGTTTTAAGGGAAAACTATAGATTTTGATGAGGTTTAGAATGTGTTTCAATCAGGGGTGGCCTTCATTCTCCGCCTCCTCCTCCTCCTTCCGTGCTTCACTTTTTTACCAGATCTTCAGATGAGGGAGTGTGAATGACAAAACAAATTGTGGGTGCAGCGTGCCTTCTTGCAATCTTTGTGTTAAAAATATTGTCTACTACAGTAGATATTCCTTCCGAACCATGTGAGGACACAACGTCCTGTCCAGGACATGGTGAAAGTTTTCCCCCTTCCAAACATAAATTCTAAAGACACCCTCGTACTAACAAAAGAACAGTAGCGGTCAAAGTCCTCACTTAAACTAAGCTGCTATCAATCATTTTATATTATTTCCATTATGAGTGATGGCAGAGTCTGTTCCAAACTATAAAACTCAAATTTCACTGTTATTCACTTATTCAGTAGATAATTACTACTGACCTATTTGGTTAGAAAATGATTTAACAGACCTATCGGTAAAAAAGAAAGTAAAATGCATTCCCAATGATCTAAAAGTTCTTTAAAGTATTAAAAATGACCAAAAAATGCCGAAAAAATATAAAAATGACCTATTAGTTCAAAGACATAAAAAATGCAAAAAATGCAATATAACAAATTACTTTTTTACGTTGATATTAACATAGAAAGGATTTCTGTATTAATAGGATCGTCCTAATGTGAAAAACATGAAGATACTTTTCATTAACATCCGCCCCCTAATTATAAGTTTGTTCACTTTATATTTCGCACTATTTTATTCCACGAAACTATAGGCAGATCAAATAAAACAAAATATTTGTATATGATTCCGTCTAATTATCTTTAATATGGAAATAAGTCAACAAATCATGACCTAATTATTACACAAATTTATAATAGACCCCGGTGGGGGAGAGGAGGACGAACGTTTTCGCCTTAGCGTTTACTGCCTAACAGGGGACCTGATGACGCCATTTATGGCGAAAGTCCCGCGAAACGTTCCTCCTTCCCGCCCACCGTGGCTCTATTATGAATTTGCGTAATTAGGTCACGATTTGTTGACTTATATCCATATTAAAGATAACTAATTAGACGGAACCATATACAAATATTATTTTGTTTTATTGTACCTGCTTATCGGACCATTGTGACAATGGAACTGCTAGACGATAAGAAGTCTGACATTTAAGCGAGCGCGAGCGTATCTCAAGTGACGAATCTTCTCAAATTGAAAGTCTCCGTAATTTGAAAGGTGACTGTTGAGACATCCGGCGTCGGATTCCTTGGTGCGTGGAGTATGCTGACCGTTACTACACCGCACCATCTCAAGTACGTTACGCGGGCACCGGAACCGTGACTCGTTTGCTGGCCTTGCTCTTCACCTTGCGCGTGCTTATAGGTACTTCATGAATGGACGGGCACGCCTCGCCGCCTGTGCTGTTCCTTGACAAACAACGCAGCCCCGAGGGTATTTGCAGTGGGCAACTCCGAAGAAAACATAGGTAGGTTGTACATAGTACACTTCAGCGCGTGTTATCCCCATCATAGTACTATGAACATAGTCATTAATGGCAGGTTAAACCCAAGTTGAGTCCCAGAGAGTGTTGTTTACAGACGTTTCTTGAAGAGAGATTCTTCCCTCAGTGGCGTTCTCTACCCTGGTTGCAGGTTGCGCTATCTTTATTATATCCCTTTAATTGAATCGAGATTGAATTCAGTGGTGACTCGTGATATTTTTTGTCTGTAGGATATGAGATTGACGACTGATGACCAAGACAGAAACTAATATTAATAATAATATAATAATAATAATAATAATAATAATAATAATAATAATAATAGAACATGCAAAATCAATACAAGTAGGCCTATGTTAGTCTTTGACTCACCATTCTGGAACTCGCAATTTGTTAGTAGTGAAGTTCGATTCTCCCTCCCCTTTTTAGTTGCGAATATGGCTCCTAAGCCATTGTACTGCCCGATATTTACCGATGCTCCGTCGTACGTTTGCGCAATTAATTTCTTGCTACAGGTAAATTTTTCTAAACGATCAAATACAACTTCAGATATTCTTTCGGCTGTCCTGTCATCTGAAAGTCCTATTAATTCTTGTATTTATTATAGCTTATTTTATTTATTTTTATATAATTTTGTTTTTTATTCAATTTGTTTTTTTTATATTATACCATTTTAAATTATTTATTATTTCGTTTATTCTATTCTTTTAAAATGACCAATGAACTGCATTTAAGGAGGCTATAAGGGTATTTGAAAATTCTTATTGTAGTCTCTGATAGAGTCTCCACTATCCAGAAAGAAGGATCGTAGTATTAGGATACTCGGTCATACGCGGCTAAATTCAAGCCATACCCCACCCTCCGCACCCTTCCCTGTCCACTAACCAATATTAGAAATACCGTTTGCTCTAAGATATTTGGATGGTTCCTCGGAAATTATTTCTAAGCTGTGCAGTGGCGACAACTCACGACAGAAAGTGGAAGGTTAAAGGAAATTAATACGTCGGGACGCATTGAAAATCAAAATCTGTAATTAAAATGTTTTCTATTCTTAGAGGCACGAAATTAAACTGTAGGATCATCCTCATATGGGGGAATCCTCATGGAGGAATCGCCACTGACTTAATTGTTATTCTCCCATCAGCATTTCAAGTAATTCTTTCTCAGCAGCGATTCGTTTTAACAGCGACACAATATTCGTTTTCACTAGCGTTGATTTTTCACAGACGGAGCTGTTACGTTATACAGGGTGTTTAAAAAATACGGGGCATAATTTCAGGTATGTATTTCCCACATGTAGACAATCAAAATAGTTCATTACAACATGTGTCTGGAAATGCTTTATTTCCGAGTTATGGCCTTCACAACTTTGAATTCACCGGAACGTTTTTCTTTCCGCAGGTCGTTGCCGTCAAAGGAGACATTAAGAGGGCACTCTGACAGTTCATTCCGAGGCGAAGGTTACATTCAGTGTTGTGTAGGCGTTAGACTGTGTGACATGTATTAAAATCAAGAGCTGGCAGAGATACACTTCATGTACGGTAAGGCGGACGGCAATGCTGCGCTGGCTCGTCGTTTGTACCAGGAGAGGTACCCACAGCGAAAATGTCTAGATCGGAAGACATTTGTACGTCTCCATTACCGTCTGTGCGAGTATGGAAAATTTAACTCTCCTGGTTTGGGAAGGGGACGACCAAGATCTACAATTCCAGAAGTACAGGAGGAAATTCTGGAGGCTGTGAACATGACTCCTTCTATCAGCACACGAAGGGTAGCGTTGCAAGTCAATGTTCCTCATACGACTGTCTGGAGACTGTTGAAAGAGTATCAATTGTATCCTTATCATTTGCAACGTGTACAGGCCCTGTCACCAGCAGATTACCCTGCACGAGTTAGGTTCTGTCAGTGGTTCTTGCAGCAGTGTGGTGTAAATCCGAACTTTCCCGCCTTAGTATTATTTACAGATGAAGCACAGTTCACACGAGATGGCACAACAAATTTCCACAATCAGCATGTAAGGGCGTATGAAAACCCACGTGCAACTGTTCCATCTCATCACCAGGTGCGGTTCTCCCTCAACATGTGGGCCGGTATCATTGGTGGTCGATTAGTTGGACCCCATGTACTTGTAAACAGACTTACGGGGCAGGTGTACACAAACTTCCTGGAAAACGCCATACCTCATGTTTTAGAAGACACTTCACTGATCAATCGTCAACACATTCACTTCTTGCATGATGGCGCTCCTGCACACTTCAGTCGTACGGCTCGCCGATACTTGGATCGAAGGTGGTCCAATTGCTCACCTGATCTGAACCCTCTCGATTTCTACTTGTGGGGCCATTTAAAATCATTGGTTTATTCGTCTCCGGTGCCTGATTTGGAATCCCTTCGGAATCGAATTGTGGCATGTTCTGAGGACATATGCAATACTCCTGGAGTTTGGGATCGTGTTCGCAGGTCAATGAGACATCGATGTGAGGTCTGTATTCAAGCAGGAGGTGGACATTTTGAACATCTTCTGTAATGACAACGATCTGCGGAAAGAAAAACGTTCCGGTGAATTTCAATGTTGTGAAGTCCATAACTAGGAAATGAAGCATTTCCGGACACATGTTGTAATGAACTATTTTGATTGTCTACATGTGGGAAATACGTACCTGAAATTATGCCACGTGTTTTTGAAACACTCTGTGTATCGCAAATGGTGGTGGCAGACGGCGTGCAAATTTTGCGGCTGCGCTCTGTTTCCCTACATTCAAGAGGATAAAAGCATTTGTAAAAAATACCATCGGACAGGAGAGACATTCTTCATTAACAATGCTTTCAGCGGAAAAAGACTTTGTAATTAATATTTCCAGTTTCAACCAGAAAGCCATTTTCAGAATGTAAAATTTATAGATATAAGTTATCTGCAACCATCTATGTAACTTATTTCTTCCCAATGCAGTTTTTTAGTGCGTCGTATGTATGCATATTATAATGAGAGGCATGAAAGTTGTTTCGAGTGCTTTTCTCAAAAGCAGGCCTACATTACGAAACAACGGGGACTACAACGTAGGTTGAGATTGCACGTAGGAGATTAGTCTTACACCCATACAGTACGTTATATTTATGCTCCCAAATCGCCAAATTGCGAAGATATCAACGTTCATTTGTGTGGTTGCTTCTATATTAAATCAGCAAAACATTTGTAGCGTTTTATTCGCTAATTATTTTCCGAAGTTTAGCGGTTATACTGTTTTCATAAAGATTTGATGGAAAAAACATTTTCAAACTATTACTCCTATACAGAATCATTATTATTTATCAGAATCGATTTCACGGCATGTACATTTAGGGAAATAAAATTTGGAGTTCCCTTATTGTTTAGGTTTCGCTTACAACACACTGCGCATATGCAGTAAACAAGAGCCGCTGTATATATGCTACTTATGGACAGTCTTGCGAAATTTTTGTCTACATATAAGTGGACTCCCATCAAGACTCGCTCAGAATTTCAATTCCGGATCTGTGCATACGTCCCCGAGCAAGAGAACAGACATTCGCCGGAAATTGTCTGAAGTAGCGGCGAACTAAAACTCTTAATTTACATCAGATAGTGGAAATGTTGACCTGCCTCTTTTCGCATTCTTTCAAAGCATCCACTCGTTACAGCGATAGCGTTTGAGGTCTAATAGACGTGTAGCATTTCTCGCACAAGAAGCAGATATGCCTGACTGTTGAGCTAATTATTTCTTTAGCGATTTTTGCGGCGTGCGTTTGAGATTTGCGTCAATTTTCTTTAATTTTGCTATTGTTAAAAGTGACCTTTTCCTAGAATGTTGCCTGTAAAATACTGGACTAGCTTATGTATGGTGGATCTTGAAAGTGGTGTAGAACTAGGATATTTTTCAGTAAACTCTTTACAAACACGTCTAGCAGATTTTTATTTAAAATTACTGTTACTGTGAGTAAGAACACCACACCAGCACGTGTTTAGTGACTGCATAGGCCTATAGAAAGCAAGCGAAGTGTATTCAAGTGAAGGGGATGAGTTTAGTTTTGTGGCGAAGTTGGTAGACAGAAGTCTGGAGAGCACGATGCTACATCGGTAGGCGTGAAATGTTCAGTCGGTTCTGATAAACAGGCCCATTAATGAGTAATGATCCTATATGAATGGACAGATCAATAAGACATTATTGATATGAAAAACAAACGACGAAACTTGTCTGATGTTTAGAAGGAAACAAAATAAGAGCAAAACAAAGAAGGAAAGACAGAAAAAGGCAAGAAAAATAAAAAAGAGAAAAATCACTACCATCACCATCATCTCATCATCATCATCATCATCATCATCATCATCATCATCATCATCATCATCATCATCATCATCATCACCTTATTAGTGTTGGAACTTGTAGCCTGTTAGATCTACAGCTATATCTCTTTGCTAGTCAATAAAGTGATAATCTGATAATAGAGGAGTCGTTTTGGGATCCTCTTTTTTTTACTTGGTTATTTAACGACGCTCTATCAACTAGAAGGTTATTTAGCGTGGATGGGATTGGTGATAGCGAGATGGTATTTGGCGAGATGAGGCCGAGGATTCGCCATAGATTACCTGACATTTGCCTTACGGTTGAGGAAAACCTCGGAAAAAAACCCAACCAAGTAATCCGGGAATCGAACCCGCGCCCGAACGCAACTCCGGATCGGCAGA